>NC_052620.1:1541663-1656174 GCF_016545825.1 Eucalyptus grandis
TTCATCTGATTTTGCTTTGAACTTTCCAGATCGATCATTTGCATTCTTTGGAATAAAACTTTTACAACCAAAGACATGAAAGTAGGAAACATTCGGCTTCTTTCCTTTATACACTTCATAAGGAGTTTTCTCTAGAATAGGCCTCAAGAATACTATGTTGATAATATAGCAAGCAGTTGAAACTGCTTCTGCCCAAAATCGAGAGGATATTTTGCTCTCTATTAAGAGAGTTCTAGCCATCTCTTGTAAGGATCTGTTCTTCCTTTCCACAACCCCATTTTGTTTTGGAGTTTATGGAGAAGAGAAAACATGTCGAAAGCCAGATTCATCACAGAACTTAGCAAAGTCCTGATTCGTAAACTCACCTCCATTATCAATTCGTATGCTTGAAATAGCATAACCCTTTTCATTCTGAACCTTGTTGGCAAACTTGAGAAATAGGATAAGGTTTCAGACTTACTTGCCAAAAAGTAGACCCAAGTAAAGTGAGAGTAATCATCCATGATTACTAAACAATATTTCTTTCCACCAATACTTTGAGTTCTGGTTGGACCAAAAAGGTCCATATGAAGAAGCTGCAGAGCTCGATTGGTAGAGACTTGATTCATCGGTTTAAAGAAACTTCTGACTTGTTTTCCCATAACACAGGGAGTGCACAACTCATTCTTCTGTCAAAATAGGAAGTCCTCGAACAAGCTTCTTAGAAGAAATCTTGGCAATTTGCTTCAAGTTAACATGACCAAGCTTCTGATGCCAGAGATTTGTTTCATCTTGAATGGAAATTAGACATTGAGAACTTTCTGGGTTTACATCCAGAAGGAATATATCGTCATGTCTTCGCCCAGTGAAAGAGTGAGAGAAGTCTTGACTCGTTCCAAAACAAGTGCCTTCTTGGAAGTTTATTCTAAAACCAGTATTGTAAAGCTAACTTATGCTCGACAAATTGTAATTCAAACCTTCCACCAAAGAAATGTTGTTGATAGTTAGGCTTCCAATCTTCACAGTTCAACATCCTACAATCTTTCCTTTGTTGTTTCCTCCAAAAGATACTTTTCCTTCATTTAGTCTAACAAGCTTTATAAAGCGACTTGAGTCTCCTGTCATATGTCTCAAACAACCACTATTTAAATACCACTTGATCTTCCTTTTGATAGTAACCTGTGATCATAAGAAAAATTCAAACTTTCTTTGGTACCAGATTTTCTTGGGTCCAAGAAGGTTAGTATTAAAAACAGTCTTAGCCTAGTCCTTCTTGACTGGTCTCCAAACCTTGGGACATTCTTTCTCAAAATGTTCTAAGCTGTTACACTTTGAACATATGAGTGCATTTCAGCCAATAGGTTTTACAAAAACTTTTTGAAAATGATTTTTGTAAAATGTTTTTGTAGGTCTTTGCTTAATGCTTTCTTTTACTATGGGAAAATCGATTAATGAAACACTTTCTAAAGTCATACCCAAACCAGATTTGTTAAAGTAGGGTATTTGAGCTGAAATAATTTTCTCCGGTTTCTCGGATCCTTTTGAAAATATTTTTGTTATATTTGAGATATCACTCTTTAAAAATGTATTTTCCTTTGAAAGAGAATCAGAATTTTCTTTCAAATTATCAAAACTTGCTTTCAGACTTTCAAATATTTATTTCCAAGAAACTTCCTGTTGCTTAAGCTTATAATTCTCCCTTTTTAGTTCAGAAATCCTTTTAAGAGAGGATTTGAGACTGAGACAAAGTTCACCTATGTATTTAGAGACTTTGAGAGAAATTTTGTAATCATTAACCTCAATTTCTTTATCTGAATCTGAATCAGAGTCTATTTCTGATTCTGAGTCTGAGTTGGAATGAGCCATTAGACATATGTTGGCATATTCTTCTTCACTTTCCTCACACTCGGTGTCACTCCAAGTTTTAGCTTTGAGTGCCTTTTTGTACTTTTTCAGTTTTTCCTTTCTTCTTCTTCAGCAGAGGACAGTTTGGTCTAATATGCCCCATTTTTTCCTTGCATTTGAAGCATATCACGTCTTTGCTGGTTTCATTGTCCTCAATTGTTGTCTTCTAGAAATTTTGTGTGCTTTGTTTCTTCCATTTGAATCTTCTCTCCTTTATGTTTTAGCTTTCTAAATTTCTTGATCATGAGTGCCAGCTCTTCGTCGTCCATATCATCATTTGAATCCGTATCATCATAATCAGCGTTAGACTTTAAAGCAATTGACTTCTTAACTTTAGGATCTTCTTCATCATTTATTTTTTCCACTTCGTATGACTGAAGCGTGCCTATCAGTTCGTCAACTAATAGAGGCATGATCCTCTAGGTTTCTCTAATTGAAGTCTTCACATAACTCCAGTCTTTTGAAACCCCACACAGCAACTTATTGACTTTCATTAATCTTGAGATTGGTTGACCTTGATAAGCTAGGCCATTTACAATCTCTATAAAGCGACCAGAACATATCAGTAATAGATTCTCCAGGCTTCATTCTGAAGGCTTCATACTGTCCGAGCAAAATGTTTATTTTGGTTTCCTTCACACGGTCAATTCTTCGTAGGTAACATGTAATCTATCACAAACTTCTTTTGTTGTTTCACAAAAAGAAATTCAGTTATGCTCAGTAAGAGATAAGACACAGTATAGAGAGTAGATTACTTTCGCGTCAAGAGCTTGTCTTTTGGTAAATTCAATTCGTGTTGCTTCATCAACATCAATGACTTCTTTTCCTCGGTCTGAAGCTGATGTTGCTTTAGGGTTGATCCATTTTTCTACGACATCCCACTCCAGAGGGTCTCTCGATCTAAGAAATGCCTTCATCTTGTTCTTCTAGACATTGTACTCATTTCCATCAAAGTAAGGAGGTCTGGTGTGAAAAGGCTAGTACAAACACCTAGAGGGGGGTGAATAGGTGTAAATAAAAATTTTCCGCAAGACTTAGTAAAAGTAAATTGCCTTTAGAAGACAATAGACTAAGGATGTAATCAGTTTTGAACAATTATATAAAGCCACGAATTAAAGTAAGGAGTTCAGGGAAAGAGAATAGAAACACAAGGTTTATAGTGGTTCGGCTTAGATCAAGCCTACGTCCACTCTCCCGCACCAACAGTCCATTGGCTGGATTTCACTATGAATCAAAAGAGATTTTACAGCTTGTGATCTCGACTTTCTCAGTGAAGAGTTTCTCCTAGCCTCTCACAAAGTCTCACTAAGAGTTTCTCTCTCTTGTATACAAATTTGAGCTCAGTGAATGAGAAAGCAAAGAACTAGAAAGTTTCAGACTTTGAAATTTTTCTTTCACGCACGCTTTCGAGCAACTAGAGAGTCTGCCTTAAATACTCCTGCATGCCTTCACAACCGTTGGCACTTTCCAAGTGAATTCTTCCAATCTACCCGTTGGACAGAATCAATTAAGGTGACCTCAAGTCGTTAGATGATTTGTGATGAAAGCCCGTCAATCCTGTTCACCCATACAATCGGGATCTTTGGTTTCCATAAATAGAATCTTCTAAGTATACTTCGCCTTTCGAAATATCTTCATATCGGACTTGATTCCAATAAGAATAATCAATCAAGTAGATGCTATATCCAACTATAAGGTCTTCCAAAAACCATACGAACGAATCCTTGAAAATAATCTCGCATCTGGATAAGTCTTCATTCCTCAGTTTGGAACCTATCAATGAGGGCAGACTTTGAGATTAAAGTCTAACAGTCTTTAGACTTTGATAGTAGAGTCAGGAGTTCTTATAACACTTGAGTCTGCAAGTCTTCAGACTAGATTATTAGAAAGGTTTTGTCAGCTTCAAAACAATAAAGGAGTTTTTTTTTTTTAACAATCTCCCCCTTTTTTTATGATAACAAAAATTTCCTGCATATTTGAAAAAAATTTACATGCAAAACAACACTTAAGCAAAACGTGATATCTTATAAAAATAAGTTGATTAGGACCTGGATAGCATCGATCTTGTAACCACAGAAAACATGTTAATCCTGCAAGATAAATAACTATCCAGCCTCAATCAATTTCACAAACTTAATTACTGCAAGCGTCAAAAGTCCAAAGTATACCAGTTCAAAGTCAGTCCAAAGCCAAAGAAACCAAACCAAAAGTCATCAAAATCAAACCAAACCAAACAAAAGTATCTAGTCAAATCTTCACAAACTCTCCCCATTTTTGTCAACAGCAAAAAGTGAAGAAAAACTTTAAAAAGAGTTGGGTAAAATCATTGTTGTTTAGGGATGCGAATGATCTGGAAATCCCCTATAAACTTGACAGTCTCCTCCAGCTTCCTCATAGTCTCCTTCAGCTGTTGAATATCCTCACCTTTTACAGTTTCTTGCACTTGAGGCTTTATGGCTTGTATCTACTCTTGTAGAGAATCTGAAGTCAACTTGAAAACTGTCATGAGGTTCTTCATTTCAAACTCGAAACCATATTGCTGACCCTTCAATTCCAAAAGGAGATCCAGCAGCCTTTGAAAGTCTGTTGTTGGTTCTAATGTAGCACTAGGTCCAGCCGAATTAATTCCAGCGGTCTTGAGATGTGAGGGAACATCAGCAGTTCGATCATTAGGACTTGGACTAGATGCCTCAATATCTGCTTCAGGGTATTTAGAGGCATAGACATTCTCTGGATCTGCTGGAGATCTACTAACATCACTAGTGAAAACATGTGAAGAAGTACCTCTTTTGTCAATTGCTCCCCCCGTTTCTATGCCTTCAGATGGAGAAAAAGAATTCATCTTCCTGTTCTTGCTATTCTTCAGCACTAAAGTGATGTTTTTCTCCTTCTTCTCCTGCATTTCCACTCCTTGTCTTTTTCGAGTTATCTGACAAGGATACATCCAATGTTGGCTCAAGAGAATCATCTTGACCATCTTCTTCTTCTTCTTCTTCTCTTCCTCTTTCTTTTTCCTCTGTTCTCTTTGTCCTCTAGCTCCTCAAAACTAACAAAACTTCTTAAATTTCTTAAGGCAAAAATGGAGAGAGTAATATCGTCATCATCTTCTTCATCCTGCAAGATAAGGGCTCTCCTCTTCTTGATTGGTGCGCTCATTGGCTCTTTGCCTTTCCTCTTCTTCGCTACAGAGTCTTGTTTAGTTTTGGCAGGGGATTTGTCCTTCAGGGTCTCCAATGCCTTATCCAGCTCCTTCAGTCTCATTTTTGAAACCATCTTCAGTCCAACCACCATTGAAGCAATGGTTCAATCACATAGAGTAGCAGGAAACTGAATGTTAAAATGTCTGAACAGTTGAGTAACAAGTGCAGAGTAAGGGAATTGCTCCTTGTCCTTCATAACTGTCCTATACATGTGCATTAGAATAGTGTGAGATAGTGAGAACTTGAATCCGATGTTGATTGCATACATCAGCTTTGCTTCTGAGTGAGAGACATCAGTTTTTGAAGTGGATTTGGCTCTAATGTAGTTGATCACAAACTTGTGAAGCAAAATATCGGAAGCATTCATTCTAGAGTAAGAAATCTTGCCTTCAGCAAACCTATCCCGAACAAGAGCCAAAGTTACGTGACCAATAGACACACTAATTGGTTGGAAACTTCCTTTTTCCACACCAACACATCCGCCAAGGTGTCTACATCCACCACAAATTCTTTGTCCCTAACCATAAAAGAAAATCTATTTGCATCTAGAAAAGACAGATTTGAATAGAAATAGACAGTCAATTCAGGGTAGGCAACAAATGTCTTTGAATAGAATTGTTCAAGTTGAAGGAAAGCAAACTTCTCCCTTAGTTTCACCTTCAAGAAATCAAGAAAATCAAAGTCCACACTTCTAGGGTTTCATCACCCCTCTCTTCAGTAGATTCAAATAAGTCTTCCTATGGTCCTTAGAACGAAATAACTTCGTCTCCTCACCAAGAACATTTGCAGCAACGCCTATCCTAGGCTGAAAATTTGTGTACATCTTTTCATCATCATCCTTCCCTTCAGGCTGATTAAAAGTTCCGAACCGTGGATCACTTGAAAAGTTGGCAAAAGTCTTTACTGCCAAACCTACAGGCGCAATGCCCATCCTTTCCATAGATTGTAAGAACAAAGTTTCATTATTGTACCCTCTCTCTTGTAAAAACTCATCGATGAAAGTCATCGCAGTACCACCCTCCTTTAACTTAGAGTAGAGTTTAAAGAGAAATGCGGGTTTCAGTGTTCTTATGGGTTCAATATCTTCAATGATTTCTTCTTCTACTTGTTGCTGTGGAGGTACTTGTGTCCCTTGCTGTGAAGAGTGACATTGTTGAAAATGTTGTTATTGTTGCTGCTGCTGAGAAAAGTACTCTTCCTCAGTTAGATCAAAATGGGTAGGACCCTCTGGCATGTGCTGTGGTCCCCTATTCACAATTCTAAAAGACTTCCTCTAGAAAGACATTGTCATTATCTTGGAGGATTTCTTGAACTCACTCGTTGAAAAAGGTGAAAGTTTTTTGGATCAAACTTGAGAGAAAATGAGAGAAAGTAGGATCTATGTATTCTAGGGTTTGAGCGTAAATGGAGAAGAAGAATTTCGACGGTATATAAAGCAGGTGAAACGGGGTATACAAATCGTCACAGAGGAAAAATAAAAACTACCTTTTTGAAAATAAAAACTGCCATAAATTCAAAACTCGAAAAAGATAAATTCTAAACATAAAATAAGCAAGTAGCGATTCAAAAATAAATGTACCTTTTCAAATTTCATCCTAAAATTAAATTACTTGCATTGAAAAAGAATTAACTTACAGTCGTAACTTTTGGACATTCTGAGTCTGATCATCTTCAGACTTTAACCGATAGAAGATATGATGTTCAATCTAGTGCGAGTAGACTCAAATAGGCTTTTCTCCAGTGGCTTTGTAAATATGTCCGCCAATTGATTCTTCGAGTCAATGAAATGAATCATAACTCCTCCACTTTGAACATGATCTCTAATGAAATGGTGTCGAATTTCTATGTGCTTTGCTCTTGAATGAAGAATTGGGTTCTTTGTGAGATTGATGGCACTAGTGTTATCGCATTTGATCTCGGTGCACAATTCTTCAATTCCAAAGTCTCTTAGTTAGGGGTGAGCGGTTCCAGGTTCCGGTTCGGTTCCGTCCAGAACCTGGAACCTACCCTCGGGTATAGGTTCCTCAAAATGAGGAACCTGGAACCTACCCGTGGGAATCGAGAACTGGAACCTACCCTGTCACAGTTCCGGGGTCAGTTCCAGGTTCCCAACAGGTTCTTTTTTTCTTTTTTTTTTTTGTTATTTTCATATTTGGACTATAACATATGCGCACGTTACCCAAAAAAAATATAATGTACGCGCACTTTACCAAAAAAACTATAACGTACACGCACGTTACCAAAAAAACTATAACGTACACGCACGTTACCCAAAAAAAAAAAAACTATAACGTATGCGCACGTTACCAAAAAAAATATAACGTATGCGCACGTTATAAAAAAACTATAACATGCACGCACATTACCAAAAAAAATATAACGTATGCGCACGTTACCAAAAAAACTATAACACGCACGTTACAAAAAAAAAATATAACGTATGCGCACGTTACCAAAAAAACTATAATGTACGCGTATACTACACGGTAACTTCCCATATCTTAGCAAACATACCAATGCCAATTGTCAAGAATTTAGACACACATAATCAAAACTAATAAGAAGTTTCCAAAGAAGTTTCTAAAGAGATGAAAAACCAGAAGTGCCAATAAGATCTCAAATTTTCATCTACTCCATAGTGTGAACTCTGCAACATTTCCATGTGATTCCTTTGGCACAACAAAACCTTGCAAAGACATAAATACAAATCAATCAAAATCCTAAGTAAAGACACAGAAAAAAATCAATATTGATAATACTCCATGAAGCATGCCATTTTGCTCATCTAAAAGCTCCTAAATTTTTTGACAACATAGTTCAAAAATTCAATGTACATAAAAAGGAGCTTGCATTAAAATTATGATAAAAAAAGTTGCTTATCAATAAGCCAACAAAAAACCTTGCTTGACTTCTCAACCGTTGGATCCATTGCAAGTGCGATACCACCAACTTTATTTATCGATCATAATCTCCGCATTAAGACCAACCATATCTGAAAAAAAGAGGAAGAGATTAAATAAAATATTCACTTATCAAATATACAAAAAAAAATTACAATATATAAAGATATAAACATTACTTACCCAACTCAAATTGTTCGGCGTTCTCAATACACTCTTCAACATCAAGCGGTACACGAGCGGCTCTCAACCAATCTTGAGTGCAAATCAAAGCTTCCACTACTTTTGGAGTTAAAGAACTCCGAAAGCCATCAAGCACACGACCCGATGTACTAAAAGTTGATTCTGAAGCAACGGTAGTTACAGGAATTGACAAAATATCTCGAGCCATCAATGAAAGGATCTTATATTTTGAGCCATTAGTCTTCCACCAAATCAAATTTTCAATACCAAGATCTTTTTTCATTTTTTTCTTGAAGATACTCATCAAGCTCGGACTTGTTGCCATCGCTGCCTTGTTCATTCGAGTAGAAATACATTTTCTTCCAATCTTGGGCGTTATGCTTCTTTATTCCTTCGCTACCACTTGTATCGGTATTGGAATTTGAACTAGTACTACTTACACCCAAATTATGGCCACCAAAATCTTGATCACTTGAAGGAAGAGAATATTGCTCATAAAATTCATACAAACGCTCCAATGTATCCTTCACCTTGTAATGCATCTCTTTAATTTTCGATTCATCATCATAAATTTGTCCATACAAGAAACTCACATAATTTAACTTGGCTCTAGGATCTAACACAACCGCAATCAACACCATCATATTTACTTTATCCAAGCTTCCATAATATTTGTCAAATTTTCTTTCATTTTCACACCCATATCTTGAAGCTTAGGATTCGAAGCATTGATCGCCTCTTTCAAATTTCTATACAAAACAGCTATCCCTTCAAAATAATCATTTGAAGTAACATATGAAGTCCCAGACATCTGATTGGTGGCATCATAGAATATTTTGATAAAATCCGAAAGAATAATAGCATTTTCCCAATCATCTTCACTAGGAGTTTCATAATTAAGCTCACTTACAAAAGATGGATCGTGATCTTCCATCCTTTCGAAAGCTTTTCTGAACTTTATAGCGGTCTCTAACATGAGGTAAGTGGAGTTCCATCTAGTGGCGACATCAAGAACTACCGAACCCTTATAAGTGATCTTTTCTTTCTCAATGTAAGATTGAAATACTTGAGCTCTTGTGGGAGAACTCCTTACATATCTAACAATATTTCGAATACGTGCAATGGAGTCACGTACCATAGTCAAGCCATCTCTCACAATCAAATTTAATATATGAGCTGTACACCTCATGTGCAAAACACTACCATCTAATATCAACGACTTTTGTTTCGAAAGTTTATCCCTCAAATAGCCAACCGCAACATCATTCGAGCTAGCATTATCCACGGTAATTGTCGACACCTTTTTTTTCTATTCCCCACTCCTCAATACATCCCTCCACCATTTTTCCAATCTCCTTACCCTTGTGACTATGCATCACCACAAAATTGATGATTCTTTTATGCAACTTCCAATTTTCATCAATAAAATGTGCAGTGAGACACAAGTAATTCAAATTTTGATTGGAAGTCTATGTATCAGTCGTGAGTGCGATCCTAGAATTAATCTTTCCAAAATAATTCTTCAAAGAAGTTCTTTCACGTAAAAACAACTTCATGCAATCTTTTGCCACTGTGAAACGTGATATATGTTTGAAGAGAGGTTGTAACTCACTAACATATTCACGAAATCCAACACGCTCAACCAAGGAAAAAGGTTGTTCATCAAGGATGATAAACCGAGCAAGCATTAGCCTACAACGTTCTTGATTAAATGCCCATGTTGATAAGACGCTACCAGTACTAGAATCTCCTCCTCCCTTGCCAGCCATGTTGACATTACGTGGTACAAAAAATTTCTGCCTCTTATCTAGATTACGGGGAAACCTCTTGCATGTGGCCAAGTGCTTCCTCATTGCAGAAGTACCGTTAGCAACACGGTACTTAAGCATTGACCCACAATGAATGCACTTCACTTGATATATGTTTCCATCCTTATCACTAATTTTCGAATAGTGATTCCAACATTCGGATGTATGTTTCTTATCATGGGAAAGATGAGAACCGGGTACCTTATTTGTGGCACTCGAGGTAGGGGGTGCCTCTTCTTCAATTTCATCGTTAGAAAACTCCAATTCCGTAATCGGAGTCATTTCCTCACGTCCCTCCACCTCCATTGATATGTTATCTTGATACATTAACTTCACACTGCACAACAATAATAGAATATAATTAGAAGTTTCAAAACAAATAGCAAAGTAGAAAGTAGAAATAAAACACCACTAGAACAAGAATGTCTAGAGGTAAAAGTTTTGAAAACAATTTCGATTAAACCCTTAAATAAACTCAGAAAATTCTGAAATTTGGACACGTTGTATTTAAGACCTAGAGGTACAAGTTTCATGAAGAAATCGTAGTCCAATTCGTTCTGGATTAAAAGATAAAATCGATTTACTTTTCCTATTCTCTACTTGCACAGTTTTGGAAACATTTTTGGTTAAATAGGCAAATGAACTAAACAAATTACGAAATTTAAATATGTTGTAGGGAAGACATGAAGAGAGATATTTCATGCAGAACACATTTCCAAAAGAACCTCATAAAAAATGATATAGTCCACGCATTGCAACTTACAAGATCCGAACACATCAGATTGCACAGTTTTATAAAAATTTCTGATTAAATACCCAAATGACCTTAAAAATTATGAAATTCGACTATGTGATAGCCAAGACCATAAGGTAGATACTTCATGAAAACATCGAAGTCAAATTCGTTCTATATAATTAAATATGGACGGTTAAAATCCCTGTTCGTACTACCGTAATTCCAGATCTAACCATCTCCAAAGGACCACGATTTCACCTACCTATTCTTGTTTTTTTCTCTAAATTTTTGATATGTTGTACCTCAGGATGTCCTTTACAACTTTTGTTAAGAAACAGAAGTGAAATTTCGACAAAAAGGTTGCCTTACAGTCCATGCATTCATCAAGGGTCGGTCCCAAAATCTCCAGATCCAGTCTTTCCAAAGAATAATGATTTCACCCATTTATACTTATTTTTTTTGTCCCAAATTTGAGTATGTTATACTCCAAGAAGTCCTTTACAACTTTCATTTAGAGGCCGAAGCCAAACTTCAACTAGAACATTACATACAAGTCACTAGAACATCGAAGGTCGAGCTGTTTTTTCGACAACAATACACTAGACTAGAGCACCACTCCCACCTCAGTGGATCATCTTTTTCGTTTTTTCTTACTTTGCATTAAAACCCTAGAGGTATGATTAGTACAACAGGTTCACGGACTGACACCAATCACGATTGACTCTTATCATTGAAATGAAAACAAAAACATCAAGATTCCTATTACTAGAATATTAAAATAACCGCTTCACTTTTGTTTCCCAGATTTTTCTTTTTGATATGAATTTTCAACTGTGAATCATATAGGGAATCCCAAGTCTGTTTGGACAAAGAAATCTAAAAACTCTAGAGATAGGAACTTCTTTGAGTTATGCAAGAAAAATAAATGACCACCTGAAAGGACAACCACAAATATCACATGCCTTAACTCATACTTAAATACTTACATACTTCTAATGACAGATAACTCGCTACAGACCTATCACATATGTCTGTATACCTTGCACCCAAAGGTATACAAAATGAAGTGACTACCAGATAATTGACTAAATAACAAGTTATTGTTTTTCCACCAATTGCACATAAATATTTCTTTGTTCAATAGATCTTGGATCAACAACAGTGAATAGACTTCAATGCATTTAACTTGAGACAACGCATTCACCAATTATTTTCTTTTTATTGTCCCTATGAGGTCCCACTGGTACTCAGTCAATGCTTTTAAGAATAAGCGATCCGGGGTTATTATTAAAATGGAATATGTCATTTTTTTTCCATCGTGGAAATTCAATATGAAGACTCAATTCATAGAAAGGCATTGGGTGATCTCCAAATATAATATAAATATATTAAGGGAACAGAGACACAAAAAAAGAAAACAGAGCTGCTCTACCTTTCCTATTCACAACTTGCGGAGATGGGCGGTGCGGCGCGGAGATGGCCGGTGGCGCGGAGATGACCGGTGTGGCGCGGAGACGCGGTGGTGCGGCGCGGAGATGGGCGGTGCAGCGACTGAGCGAGTCTGATAGAGAGAGAGGGGGGGCGGCTATGGGCGACGGGCGGTGCGGCGCGGAGATGGCCGGTGGCGCGGAGACGCGGCGGTGCGGCGCGGAGATGGGCGGTGCGGCGACTGGGCGAGTCCGAGAGAGAGAGAGGGGCTATGGCGGCGGCATCGGGCGGTGCGGCGCGGCGCGGCGCGGAGATGGCGGTGGCGCGGAGATGGCCGATGCGGCGCGGAGATACGGTGGCGCGGAGAGGCGGTGCGGCGCGGAGATGGGCGGTGCGGCGACCGGCGAGATCGCGAGAGAGAGAGGGGCGGCTACGGGCGACGGGGCGGTGCGGCGCGGAGATGGCCGGTGGCGCGGAGTGGCCGGGCGGCGCGGAGACGCGGCGGTGCGGCGCGGAGATGGGCGGTGCGGCGACCGGGCGAGTCGAGAGAGAGAGAGAGGGGGCGGCTACGGGCGGCGGGCGAGTTTTCGAGAGAGAGAGAGAGAGGGGGGAATGGCTTTTTCTGCCCTAACTTAACCGGTTCCGGGACCGGTTCCGGTTCCAGTTCCGGGACAAGTTCCGAAACCGGTTCCGGTTCCGGTTCAGGAACCGGTCCCCTTGGAACCGGGAACCGAACCGGACCCTCCTCCGGTTCCGGTTTCGGTTCCGGGTAACCCGGGAACCGTGCTCAGCCCTACTCTTAGTTGTTGTCTTATCCACAAGATTTGAGAACAACAGCTCTTAAGAGCCACATATTCTGCTTCAGCTGTCGAAAGAGCTATGATACTTTGCTTTCTTGAGAACCAAGATACTAACTTGTTGCCCAGCAATTGACAAGTGCTAGAAGTACTTTTTCTATCAACTTTGCAACATGTTAAATATGCGTCTGAATATCCAAGGAGAGTAAAGTCTCCTTCTTTGAGATACCACAGACCTAGCTTTGGAGTAGTTGCAACATATTTGATGATGCGTTTTGCAGCACTTAAATGGAATTCTTTGGGATCTAATTGAAATCTAGTACAAATGCAAACACTAAACAAAATGTCAGGTCTAGAAGCAGTAAGGTAAAGAAGTAAACCAATAATACTCCTATAGAGCTTCTAGTCAACTTTCTTTCCTCCTTCATCCTTATCGAGCTTCGAAGAACTTGACATTGGTATTTCAGTCTTTTTGCAATTCTCCAATCCAAATTTCTTGATGAGATCTTTTGCATATTTTTCTTGATGAATGAAAATTCTTTTTTTTTCAATTGTTTGACTTGTAATCCAAGAAAGAAAGTTAATTTGTCAATCATGCTCATCTCAAATTCATCCTGCATAAACTTCGAAAACTTCTTGCATAGATTTTCATTAGGAGATCCAAAAATAATATCATCAACATATATTTGAACTAATAAAAAAAATTCCTTCTTTCTTTATGAATAAAGTAGTATCGACCTTTCCCTTTTCAAAATTATTTTGGATTAGAAATTTACTTAACATTTCATACCAAGCTCGAGGTGCTTGCTTTAATCCATACAAGGCCTTCTTCAGTCTATAGACTGAGTTTGGCTTTCTTATGTCTTCAAAACCAGGGAGTTGTTCCACATAGACTTCTTCTTGGATAAATCCATTTAAGAATGCGCTCTTGACGTCCATTTTGGAATAATCTGAAATTTTTATAGCAAGCAAAAGCAAGTAATAATCTAATTGCTTCTAACCTCACTACTAGTGCATACATCTCATCATAGTCTATCCCTTCTTCTTGCATATAACCTTTGGCCACGAGTCTTGCTTTGTTTCTTACCACTTTTCCTTTCTCGTCCACTTTGTTCTTGAAAACCCATTTAGTTCCAATAATAGATTTACCTTTTGGTTTAGGAATTAACTTCCAAACATCATTGATACTGAACTATCTAAGCTCTTCTTGCATAGCTTTGATCCAGCTTTCATCAGACAAGGCTTCTTCAACACTTTTGGGTTCTATCTCAGAATTAAGTGCTAAAGCACTAGACTCTTCGCACCTTTTGGATCTAGTGTGAATTCCTTCATCAATATTGCCAATGATGAGTTTCTTAGGATGACTAGATTTATGCGTCCAGTTACTAGTTGGTCTGAAAGTCTGCTGATCCTCTGCTTCAATTGAATCTTCTATTTCTGCTTAATGCTAATCTTCAGAGGTCTGATCCACTTCGGGGGAAGTAGACTTTGTAAAGTTTGGAGCAGGTTTAGATTCTTCAAGTTGAGTTTGATCCAGTTGATTCTGCATAGATTCTTGAAACTTGACGTTCATAGATTCTTCCACACATTGAGTCTTCTTATTGAAAACTCTGTATGCTTTGCTTGAAGTAGAGTATCCAAGGAAAATTCCTTCATCTGACTTTCCTTCAAACTTCCCAGTTTGATCATTTGCATTTTTCAAAACAAAACACTTACAACCAAACACATGAAAGTAAGAAACATTTGGCTTTTTCATTTTATACACTTCATATGGAGTTTTCTCTAATATAGGCCTCAAGAACACTCTATTGATAATATAACATGCTGTACAAACTGCTTTAGCCCAAAATTGAGAGGAGATTTTACTCTCAATTAAGAGGGTTCTTGCCATTTCCTACAAAGATCTGTTCTTTCTTTCCACGACCCCATTTTGTTCTAAAGTGTATGGAGAAGAGAAAACATGCTGAAAACCATAATCATCACATAATTTGAATCATCACATAATTTTGCAAAGTCTTGATTTTCGAACTCACCTCCATGATCTGTACATATACTTGAAATAGCATATCATTTTTCATTCTCAACTTTCTTAGCAAACTTTGAGAAGTGAGAGAAGGCTTCAGACTTATTTGCCAAAAAAAAATATACCCAAATAAAACAAGAGTAATCATCCACGATTACTAGGCAAAATCTCTTTCCACCAATGCTTTGAGTCCTGGTTGGTCCAAAGAGGTCCATTTGCAGAAGCTGCAAAGCTCGATTAGTAGAAATTTGATTTATAGGTTTAAAGGAACTTCTAACTTGTTTTCCCAAACACAAGGAGTGCATAATTCAAATTTTTGATAAGTCAGATTGGGTAGACCATGAACAAGCTTCTTGAATGAAATCTTGGCAATCTGCTACATGTAGACATGTCCAAGCTTTCGATGCCAAAGATTTGCTTCATCTTGAATAGTTATGAGACACTGAGAACTTTCCGATTTTATATCCAGGAGGTAAATATTCTCATGCCTTCATCTAGTGAAAGATTGAGAAAGATCTTTACTTGTTCCTAAACAAATGCCTTCTTGGAAGTTAATTTTGAATCTAGTGTCGTAAAGTTGACTAATGCTGAATAGATTATAATTCAGTCCTTCAACCAATGAAACATTGTTGATAGTCAGGCTTCCCAACTTCACTGTTCCACATCCAACGATTCTTCCTTTGTTGTTCCCACCAAAAGAAACTTTTCCACCATTTATTTGAATGAGCTTTATAAAGTGGCAAGAGTCTCCTGTCATATGTCTCGAACAGCCACTATCCAAATACCATTTGATCTTTCCCTTGATAGTGACCTGTAGTTAAGAAAAGAACTCAAGCTTTCTTTGGTACCCATATTTTCTTGAGTCTAGGGGAGTTAGTATTAAACATTGTCTTTGCCTAATCTCTCTTAACAAGTCTCCAGACTTTGGGACATTCCTTCTCTAAATGTTCTAAGCTACTACACTTTGAACATTTGAGAGCACTTCGGCCAACAAGTTTTACAAAAATATTTTGAAAATGAGTTTTGTACAATGCCATTGTAGGTCTTTGTTTGATCATTTCTTTAACTTTGGGAAAATCAATTAAAGGAATAGTTTCTGAGGTCATTCCCAAACCTGATTTATTAAAATAAGGTCTTTGTACGGAAAGAATTTTCTCTAACTTCTCAAATCCTTTTGAAAATCTTTTTGTGATGTTTGAAATATCTTACTTCAAGAAGACATTTTCTTTAGAAAGAAAATCTTAATTTTCTTTCAAATCAACAAAATCTTTGTTCAGACTTTCAAACTTCTCTTTCCAAGAAGATTCTTGTTGCCTTAGTTTGGAATTCTCCTTCTTTAACTCAGAAATCCTTTTAAGAGATGTTTTGAGACTAAGACAGAGTTCATCTATATATTTCAAGACTTAAACGGGGATTTTTAAATTACTAACCTCAACGTCTTTGTCTAAGTCTAAATCAAAGTCTAATTCAAGGTCTGAGTCTAAGTTGGATTTGGCCATTAGACATATGTTGGCATATTCTTCATCACTTTCCTCACATTCAGTATCGCTCCATATTTCTGCTTTGAGAGCATTTTTGTATTTCTCAGTTCTTCCTTTCTTTTTCTTCAACAAAGGGCAGTTGGGTCTGATGTACCCCTTTTTCTTGCATTGAAAGCAGATCATGTCTTTGTTGACTTCATCATCCACAATTGATTTGTTTTGGAATTTTTTAGCGCCTTGTTTCTTCCAGTTCAATCTTCTTCCCATTCTATTTAACTTCCCGAATTTCCTAATCATGAGTGCTAGTTCTCCATTGTCCATGTCTTCTTCTAAATCTGTATCATCAGAATCATCGTTATATTTTAAAGCAATTGACTTATTACCTTAGGGATCTTCTTCCTCATTAATTTGCTTCATATGATTGAAGTGTACCTACTAGTTCATCTCCTGAAAGAGGCATGATCCTCTGGGTTTCTCTTATTGAAGTCTTCACGTAATTCCAGTCTTTGGAGAGTCCACGCAACAATTTATTAACCTTCATTGGTCCTGATATTGGTTATCATTGATATGCTAATCCATTCACGATCTCAGTGAAACAACTGAACATATCAGTGATGGATTCTCCAAGCTTCATCTTGAAGGCTTCATACTGTCTGAGAAGAATATTGATCTTTATTTCCTTTACTCAATCTGTTCCTTCATAGGTGACATGCAATCTGTCTTAAACTTCTTTTGCTGTTTCATAGGAAGAAATTCTATTATACTCAGTAGGAGATAAAGCACAATATAATGAGTAGATAGCTTTAGCATCAAGAGCTTGTCTCTTGGTTAATTCTTCTTGTATCATTTTGCCAGCGTCTGCAACTTCTTTTCCTCTTTCTGAGATTGATGTAGTTTTGGGTATGATTCCTTTTTCTACCACATCCCATTCCAGGGAATCTTTTAATCTTAGGAATGTCTTCATCTTGTTTTACCATACGTTGTATTCCTTCCCATCAAAGTAAGGAGGTCTGGTGTTGCTTTAGCCTTCAACCAAACCTGAAGCCAAAATACTAGCCATAGATCTTGAGCTCAAAAGCAAAAACACTTCAATAAAATGAGCACACATGCTCTGATACCAATTGAAAGGGCTAGTACGAACACCTAGAGGGGGGTGAATAGGTATAAATAAATAAAAAAATCGCAAGACTTAGTAAAAGTAAATTGCCTTTAGAAGACAATAGACTAAGGACGTAATCAGTTTTGAACAATTATATAAAGCAACAAATTAAAGTAAGGAGTTCAGGGAAAAAGAATAGAAACACAAGGTTTATAGTAGTTCGGCTTAGATCAAGCCTACGTCCACTCTCCCGCACTGACAGCCCACTAGCTGAATTTCACTATGAATCAAAAGAGATTTTACAGCTTGTGATCTCGACTTTCTTAGTGAAGAGTTTCTCTTGGTCTCTCACAAAGTCTCACTAAGAGTTTCTCTCTCTTGTATACAAATTTGAGCTTGGTGAATGAGAAAGCAAAGAACTAGAAAGCTTCAAACTTTGAAATTTTTCTTTTACACACGCTTTTGAACAACTAGAGAGTCTGCCTTAAAGACTCATTCATGCCTTCACAACCGTTGGCACTTTCCCAAGGAATTATTCCAATCTACCCGTTTGACAGAATCAATTAAGGTGATCTCGAGTCGTTAGATGATTTGTGATGAAAGTCCGTCAATCATGTTCGCCCATACAATCAGGATCTTTGGTTTCCATAAGTAGAACCTTCCAAGTATACTTTGCCTTTCAAAAGATCTTCATATCGGACTTGATTCCAATAAGAATAATCAATCAAGTAGATGCTATATCCAGCCATAAGGTCTTCCAAAAACCATACGAACGAATCCTTAAAAATAATCCAGCATCTGGATAAGTCTTCATTCTTCGGTCTGGAACCTATCAGTGAGGGTAGACTTTGAGATTAAAGTCTGACGATCTTCAGACTTTGACAGTAGAGTCTGGAGTTCTTATAACACTTGAGTCTGCAAGTCTTCAGACTAGATTATTGGAAAGGTTTTGTCAGCTTCAAAACAATAAAGTAGTTTTCTCTAACATGGTGTTGCTATGACCTTCAACCAAACCTGTAGCCAAAATACTAGCCATAGAGGATTTTTAACTTAGAAGTAAAACACTTTAAAAATTAAGCACACAGGCTCTGATACCAATTGTGAGTGCTAGTATGAACACCTAGAGGGGGGTGAATAGGTGTGAAGAAAAATTTTTGCGAAACATAGTAAAATATTTTGCTTTTGAAACTGAGTCTAAAGAACAACAGACTTTGAGCAAGTTCAGACTTTGGCAATTAAATAAAACTACAAATAAAATAAAAGAGTTCAAGGAAGAAAATAAGAACACGGAATTTATAGTGGTTCGGCTTAAATCAAGCCTACGTCCACTCTCCCACACTGACAGCCTTCTGGCTGGTTTCCACTATGAATCAAAAGAGAATTTACAATCTTGTGATCTCGACTTCACAGTGAAGAGTCTATACTTTTATCTCATGAAGTCACACTATAAGTCTCTCTCTTTTGAGTACAACTTTGAGCTCAGAGTAAGAAGTAACAAGAGGATGGAAAGCTTCAGACTTTAGAATTTCTCTTTCACGTACTCTATCGAACAACTAGAGAGTCCTCCTTAAATACTCATTCATGCCTTCTCGACCGTTGGCACTTTCCAAAGGAATTCTTCCAATTAACCTATTGGACAGAATCAATCAAGGAGATCTTGAGCTATTTGAAGATTGTGATGGAAGCCCGTTAATCATGTTCGCCCATACAATCAGGATATTGGTTTCCATAAGTAGATTCTTTCCAAAATTACCTGCCCTTCAAAAAGATTTGATATATCTAAATTGATTCCAATAAAGATATTCAATCTCATAGGTGATATTTCCAACCAGAAGACCAAATATAATCCATACAAACCAAACCCTTGAAGAAAGATAGATAATCCCTTATCTGGAAAAGTCTTCATCCTTCACTTTTGTTCAATCTGGAATTCGTCAGAGTGAGCAGACTTTGACACAAAGTCTAGGAGTCTTCAGACTTTGACACAAAAGTCTAGGAATCTTCCCAATAGACTTTGGATAAGTTTTGTTAACTTCAAAACATCAAATGAGTTTTCTCCAACAAAAGAAATCCCACACTTATTAATTGACCCACTTCCTCCCACTTTTTCTATGTGGGACAAGGAAACATACACTTTGTTTTACAAACAAACTTTCAACATTATGTATGCCTAACATCTTGACTAATCAAGCTTATAGCATTCAAAAATGCACAAGTATATGCTTGGAGACAAAAACTGAGCTATTAATAAGAATAGCACATGGGATTTGTCATGGCATTCTTGTCCCTTTACATGTCTTCCCCAATTTTCATTCATCTTTTGAAGATGATCACTACCGCCTTCGTATAATGATACGATATGCTGCAAGAAGTGTCTGAAGTTGCTTTGTTTCCTTGAGATATACCTATTGAATTTGTTTCGCCGATTTTATTCCCGCAACGAAATATCTTTTACCGAATGATATTTTCAGCTTTTATGTGAAGGAGACACAGGTTTTGTGCTTAATTCCAAATAGAAAATATCAAATGCGACATTATAAAATTTTCAATCACAAACAGAACTGCACAACTGTCACAACTAAACCTCGGATCCTTGAGTCGAACTCAAATTATGCCAAAATCTAATTGATGACACAACTTAAACATGTACCAGCACACTGCTAGAATCTAATAAATGACTATACACTTGTGCAGAGGACACAACGTCTGAATTCAATCGATGACGCTGGACAAGAGATACAACACCGGAATCTCATCGACGGTACTGCACCAAGATAAAGATACTTGTCAAAATCTAATTGACGACGAAAATCTAGAAGCTATAGCTAGAGAAACTAAATAATGTAAAATAAAGTAGAGACATTTAACGTGTTATTCACGGGGGAGGGGGTTTGCTCTATTGGACGACTAGGGCATTTATAGAGAAACTTGGAAATTGCTAAGCAACCGTCCATCTCTTAAGAACCGCTTCCATCTTTAGCCACATTCCTTCTATAACCAACTTGCTCATCTCCTGTGAAACCACCTTGATCGTGTTTTAATGTTTCCTGGTTTATCAATACCAATTCTACAATTGGGTACCTGGACATTTAACCACTTCTCCAATCACGCGCTCCCCTTGCGCCTCTTGAAAAATATTTAAGATTCTAACCAAAGACTTACCGCCAAAATCGTTCAAGCGACCACTTTAATCTTCGCCATTGTATTTTGACAACTGAACACGTGGCAATCCTTTGCTTGACCATCGATCACTGACTTCTATCTGCAGGCTTGTCAATAACTAGTCACATATTAGTACTCTTATGATGCACAACTTCAATATATCTCTCACCCATGTGCTCAGCACATGGTGATAGTGGTGATACGACCATCTTTTAACAACGACCTCTCAGCCACGTGAATAGCACATCATAGTACGGTTAACTTTGAGTGCCAATAGAATTATGCCGGAGCACTTGCCCTTCTTTGCTTATTAGGAGTGTCTTGAATGTCAACTTGAGCAACACAAACATTGGTGAGAATCTAGTGCCCCCGAAAACTCCCTGGAGAAATAGTTCACTAATAGACTAGAGGATATGTAATTCGGCTCATTCACATCGATATCATGAGTGTCCCATGGATACAAAACACCAATGCTTTGGTGCTTGATGCAACGACCCTTTCACACTGTTGAATTCACCTTAAATTTGATGAATGCATTGAAGTCATAAAAGTTAGTAATCATCGATGAACCATGTTATTCGAAATAAAAAAATTGATGTTTTTCGAATTTCGAAATTTTTAATCTGAAGAAATAAATAAATGTGAATTTTATTTTGTTTGAATTCCTTTTCTTTGTTAGAAAAAATTGCATTTGAAGGTAAGTGAAAGTGAAAAAGTTTTATTTGTTTTGTAAAACAGCACTCTCGATGGATAACTACTCTATCTTATATCAAAAAACCAAAATCGAAGTAAAGTCAATGTAAATTTATTTATTTTTTTTTTTTTTTTTTTTTGAATTTGGTGAGCATTTAGACTAACTAGTGAATTACAATCTTATTGCACCACAAGTGGTGCATATTAGTCTTAACCTCTTTTTCAGGGAGGGCTAATGCGCATCGGGTCTTTTTGGTTTAGAGCGTTTGTAACCACTTCTCTTACCAAAAGACGCTTATCTAACCAACATTTTGATTTAGCTTTACCCTTCCTTTAAGGGGTTGTTGTGTAACAAGTGCTTTGCATCATAGTCTAAAGCGAATTTTTGCTATCTGTGAGGTGCGCGGGATCGACAGTGGGGATTGTGGGCATAAATTGATCCCACATGGAACAACTTTTACATGCAAGGAGCCTTTCATTCTCCTATTTTTCTTTTCTTTCTTTTGTGCTTAATGAATGGAGCAAGAATTTTATTGGCAAGACAGTATCTCATGCAAGAGTTTATTTTTGAGCACGGCTCGGGTATAATTTACATGTCATTTTTTAGTATTGATTGCGTAGTATCAAAGTCACGACCATTTGAGCTTCCTATAAAGTAGTGGTATGGGCATTGCATTGAGTGACTTGAAGGAAACATCTCGACAGCCTGTATTTTCGTAAATTTCCAGCCCGACGTATGGGGAAATAGTTGCATGGAGTATGTTTCATGGACCATGTGTAATCACAGTCATTGAAATTTGAAATTTGTGGGATTTGCGTGAAATTCACGTGATTGATGGCTGCGATTAACCCTGGTCCACAAGAATTGTGATTGGACTGTGCCAAGACAAGAATTCCACCCCGAAATGCACCGAGATGTGCATACATCAACATCACAGCGGCTTTCCCGCAGCATATATGCCCAGACAAAAGGTCTTTCCCAAAATCAATGAAAAGTAATGCAACTTAATGAGTGGGCAGTGCGGTCAAGGTCAACGATCGACGGTAGATGGTTTCTCATTCACCGAATGGTCCTCATTGTTGTGACTTGTCTGCAGAAAAAAAGAAAAAAAGCCCTTCAATAGATCTTCTGAAAAATTAACACCTTCTTATAAAGAGGCTATTACTGGATGCTGAATAACAAATAATTACTTAATTACTTGTGTTAACTAATACAAGAATAAGAACTGCGAAATTTCTAATAAAAAGATGTGTAACCTCTTATGTTTTTTTAGTTGCGCATGAATACACCACGTGGCATGACTCGTGTGTCTAAATTACATGATGCGGCGCCACATTACTGATTATCATTGGTGAAACTTTCTTTGACCCATTAAATATAATTTATAGCTAAACCGAGTTTGCTTGTACATCTATATGTGCCTTTTCCCTTAGCCCACTGATATTAATGGTTGAGAATTAAAGCGAGCATGGGTTGTGTGACATCCTAATTTTCGACCCTGTCCCGATAATATGAATTGGGCTTTTTATCGACACACCTATAGATTTTTTCTCTGAGTTGGCCACTCACGAGATAACTAATATATCTAGTGAAGCCGTTAAGAAATACAAACGCGACAAACTTGAGAATTCGATCAAAAATTGACTGCTCGACTGTGCTAATCAGCAAGTGTCAATACGACACCGTTATAATCAATTAGAGACTGGAGATAGGTCGATTCAACAAAGGCATGTAATTAAAGTGTGAATGATTCCACCTAATTGCAAAATTCGCGTCGAACAGCACTAAACCGATTTTTCTATCGATTCGTACCCAAGGCTCGTATTTGAAATCTTGAGATTTTTCACGACAACCGAGAGTCGCATATGAGTCAGAGATGCACAATGTGGATCGATAATAATCGACCACGGGTCAAATGCGCTAAAAATTCCTAAAAGCTATTTGGTAGGTTATGTCACGCTAAAATCGTATCCGGTTGAAATTAACCACGAAATTGAACCCGATTTCAGGAATCGAAAGTTCTGGTGTGTCACGATTTATTTTGGAAACGTCAACTAATCCATTGAAGAATTTTTGGTGAGCCCGGAATTTTTATGGAAATTCAATTTCGGACAATACGGAAAAGAAAAGAAATTCGGATGGGAGAGGGATTTGTCTTTTTTTGCTGTCCAAAATTAGTGTTTGTAGGAAATAATATGCAAGAAAGTAATGGGAACCAAAGCGATGAGCATGTGGACTTTAGGGACCAAGTCATGATGAAAAATTGATATTTTTCATTGACTACCTTCCCCTTCTCTTCTTCGTGCGACCGATCCCTCTGCCCCTCCCTTTTTCCTTCTTCGCGCACACCCAATTGCTCCCTCCATTTTGCAATTTTTCCCTTCTCCTCTCTACCGCCGAGTTCCCTTCAATCTCCTTTCATTTTCCCTGCTCCACCACCGAGTCTACCCAGCGGAACACCCCCCAACGTCAACTCTGCCTCCTGTCTTCACATTGCGTCCCTTAGCTCCATGTCCAGCCAACCTCGTGGCCCCTCCACGCTTCAGCAGTCTCCAACCAATCCCGACCAGTAGGTGGTTTGTCGAGCAACCCTCCTCGCCTCTAGTCCAGCCCGCAACTCAACCCCAAATCGAGCCGAGGCCAGCCCACTTGGACCAACCAGCGACCCTCCACAGAATCAAGGCCGAAGCTCAGCCTTAGCTGAGCCATGTTGGACCGTTTTTAGCCCAGTCCGAGCTTCCTTTGACACTGCCGTAGACCCTGATTTTCAGTCGCCGTCGCGCTGCTGTCGCCGTAAACCGGTTTATTTGCTAATCCGGTGAGTTTATGTCCTAAACTCTAATTAGGGTTCTAATTATACTTAGAAGTGGATTAGTAGTTTAATTAGAGATTAGGGGTTAGATAGTTCAATTAGTGGTAATTAGTTATTTATTTAAGTTAGTAGATTAGTTAATTAGTGATTAGGTGGTTAGATTAAATTAGTTAGATTAGTAGGTTAGTTAATTAGTTATTAGGTGGTTAGATTAGTAGAAATAGATTAATTAGTAGTTTAATTTAATTAGTTTGTAATTTATTTAATTATTTATTTATTTTCGGAAATTATACCACAATAGCCGGTTGCTAGAATTTCATGCTAATCATTGTGGTTCAATTGGTTTGTGCAATTGAGTGTTAATTTGTGCAATTTAATGCTAAGTGTTGATATAGCTAGTATACGTACCTAGAGGGGGTGAATAGGTATATAAATGATTTTTCTCGATAATTTCACAATATGACAGTTTATAGATTTGAGACAAACAATAATCAAAGTAAGACTGAGAGAATGGAAGAGAAAATTGAACACGCGGTTTATAGTGGTTCGGCTTATTTCAAGCCTACGTCCACTCTTTCGCACCGAGCCTATTGGCTGGATTCCACTATGAACAAAGAGATGTTACAGCGTTGTTCTCCCTTAATCTCTCGGTGTAGATGATCTACCACACTCGCTCAAGGTATCACTAAGTATAGACACTCTTTGTGTATACAATTTCGCTCAAAATGTATCGACTAATAATCAAGGTGCTTGGACTCTGGAATTTCTCTATCGATCATGCACTAAAGCAACTAGAATGTCTTCCTTTTATACTCCTTTATGCCATCATACCCGTTGGCACTTACCAAAGGAATTCCTCCAATCTACCCGTTGGACGGAATCAATCAAGAAGATCATTCGAGCTATTAAAGGAACCCGACGATAGCCCATCAATCATGTTCGCCCATACAATCGGGATCTTGGTTTCCAAGAATAGAACCTTCCAAGAATATTTCGTCGACCATTGGATCTTCAAACGATCTTGATTACGAATAAAAGAGTCCGTTATATTTATCCAGCCAAGAGATCTTCTCCAAAGGATAGGACTAAATCCTCAACCAAATACTTTAGCTCTGGATTGCCTTCGTCACTGGATTAGAAAAACTGTCAATGAGAATAGTCTTGAGTCTTGAGTCTTGAGTCTTGAGTGATGAGTCTGGTGATCTGAAAGTCTTCAGACTCTAAACAGAAGGTTTGTATTTATCCAGACTAGACTGATAGAAACGTTTTATCAGCTTCAAAATATTCTGGAAAGATTTCTCCAACAATCTCCCCCTTTTTGATGGTTACAAAACTTTCCTGTAGATTTGAACAACTTTGACCCGCAAAACATTACTCAAGCAAAATGGCTATCTCATAAAGATTAATAAATCAACCAGACTCGCATCCACAGAAAATCGGTTAGTCTTTCATGGGTAAGACCATACAACAACACTTGATATAAATGCAACAAGTCAAACATCAAAATCCACACCCAAGTCAGTCAAATTCAAGTTCACACCCAAGTCATACTCAAATATTCAAACACGTCAAAGTTTAAAGAGTTTAAAGTTTTAAAGAGTTTAAAGAGTTCAAATTGCAATTCTCCCCCTTTTTGTCATCATTAAAAAGGTGAGAAAAGAGTCAATTTTGCTTGGGAACGCGCACAATCTGGAAATCTCCCATCGACTGGACGATGCCTTCCAGCCTCTTCAAGTCTTCCCGTAGATGAGCCACCTCTTCTCCTTTGGCATTGGCTTGAATTTGAAGAGTGAGGTCTTTCATTTGATCTGCGGGGTAAGGAAGATGCTTGCCCAGCATTCTTCATGACTTGAAGTTCACATTCCGAGCATAGATTTGACCCGCATTTCAGAAGAACATCAAGGATACGACGAAAATCTGCGGTATTGTCCGTCTATGTGCTCGCATTTGCTCTTTCGGATGGAGTGAAGGCAGACGATGGAACTTCTGTGTAATCAAGCAGATTTGGTGTTGACGTATCATGTCCTTCCTCAGGCATTTGAGAAGCCTGAAAATCTTCTGGATTTGCTGGTGAGCGATTCACACCTTCACTGTTGATAGCATGTGGTGTAGTCCTTCCTTGCTCGCCATCTCCCCCTGTCTCTAGGACCTCAATTGGGGAAGAGTGATGGTCATGCTCTTCAGCGTCTTGATTCCCTTTCTCTCCGGCTTCATCTGCAGACTTTTCTTTTACTGCTTCTCCTTCTTCTTCATCTTTTTTCTCTTCGTCTTCTTTCTCTTTCTCTTGTTGCTCCTCTGCTTCTCTGTTCTTTGCTTGTCCCTCTTCTTCTCTCTGTTCTTTTTCTTCTGCTTCTTTTCCTTTCTTCTGTCGTTCTGTTGATTCAGGTACAGAACGTCTGGTCCTTTTCAATGCAGAGATAGTGAGATCTTCCTCCTCATCTTCATCCTCCAAGATAAGAGTTCTCATCTTTTTGGATGGAGCACCCATGGGCTCCTTCCCTTTTCTCTTTGATGCAGAAGATCTTTGGAGTCTTCACTTTGAACTTCTCCATTGCCTTATTAAGCTCTTTCAAACGCATTTTTGTCAGCATTTTCAAACCCACCACCATTTTGTCGCATGGTCTAACACAAAGAGTATGTGGAGGTTCAATGTTCAAGTGTCTGAAGATCTTGGTCACAAGACCTGGATAAGGCAATTGGCCCTTGTCCTTCACCATTGCTCTGTACATGTGAAAGAAAATGGTGTGAGGGAGAGAGAACTTTTTCCCTGAATTGATCGAGTACATCAATTTCGCCTCGGAGTTAGACACGTCAGTCTTGGATGTAGACTTTGGCCTGATACAGTTGATCACAATTTTGTGAAGCAAGATGTTGATGGCATGCATTCTTGAGTAGGTAACTCTTCCTTATGTACTCCTGTCTTTGACAAGTTCCAGTGTGGTACGAGCGATTGAAAACTTGATTGGTTTATGTCGTCTTCTTTCAACTCCAATTATGTCTGCCAACATGTCCACATCTACCTCATAGACTTGGTCTCGAACACTGAAGGATATTCTATTCGCATCTAAAAAGCTAAGATTCGAATAGAAGTATGCTGTCAATTGCGCATAACCGTACGTGGTATCGGAGCAAAATTGCTCAAGTTGAAGCAGATTGAACTTCTCCCTTAAGTTCACATTAATGGCATCCAAGAAATCGAAATCAACACTCCTAGGGTTTATCACCCCTCGTTTCAACAGACTGAAGAACAGATTCTCCTGTTCCTTCGATTTAAACAAATCCATCATTTTTCCCTTCACCTTCGCAGCAACACCCATTCTAGGTTGAAATTCACTGAACATTTTATCATCATCGTTCCCGTCAGTCGGATTCGGTCCCGATAAACGAGGGTCACTTGGAATGTTCGCAAGTGCTTCATCAGCCTTTCCTTTGGGAGCAATTCCCAAATCCTACATTCGTCGCAAAAATATATACTCATTCCCATAATTCTTATCTTTAAGGAAATCATCTATATAGTTCAGCGGAGTCCCAATGCTCTTCAACGCACGATAGAGCTTGTAAATAAAAGAGGGTTTTTGGACTCTTACAGGGTCTGCGTCCTCGATTATTTCTTCCTCCGGTTGTTGACCCGCACCTTGTGGGGTAGATGGTGAAGGGTGACGAGGTGGAGAGAGAATCGGGCTCTGTTTCGACTCGGTAAATCTTCCTCTTCGGTGAGATCGAAATGGGTAGGCCCCCTCCTCATTCTCTATGGTCCCCTGTTCGCGATTCTTGAAGACTTTCTCGAAGAAGACATCCTTTCTTGTCGTTGAAAGATTCCTTTACTCGCTTTCCCAAGAAAAGATGACAACTTCTCGAAGATAAACACGAAGTAGAGACAGGATTGGGAGGAGAATGCCTTTTTAGGGTTTTGAAGTTTAAGCGAAAACCGTATATATATATATATATATATATAACTCAGTTTAAAAGGAAAACCAATCGGCACAAAGGAAAATGAACAAACGTCTCTTTTAAAATCGATAATCTAAATAGAAGTTAATCTTTTTGAAAAGACAAGATTCAGTTTTCACGAAAATTATAAATTAACCGAACTAATGATCGTACCTTCTCGAGATTGAATATAATAACAACTTACGTCTATAGCCATGAATGTCTGAGTCTGAGGGTTGGAGAGTCTCTAGACTTTAACTTCCTCAAGCTTCAGAATGTTGAGTCTAGAACGGATAAAATCGAATTGATTTTTCTCCAAAGGCTTTGTGAATATATCCGCTAGTTGATTTTTTGAATCAACAAATTGAATCGAGATTTCTCCATTTTGAACATGATCTCTAATGAAATGATGTCGAATCTCTATATGCTTTGCTCTTGAGTGAAGGATTGGATTTTTAGTGAGATTGATTGCTTATTTGGTGTTGTCACATCTAATCCTGTGCATGAGTCTTCAATTCCAAAGTCTTATAGCTGTTGTTTTATCCATAGAATTTGCTAACAGCAACTTCCAAGAGCTACATATTATGCTTCTGTTGTTGAAAGAGCCACAGTGCTTTGTTTCCTTGAAAACCAAGACACATCCCCTTCCAAGCAACCGGCAAGTTCCCGAAGTGCTCTTTCTATCAACTCGCAAGGCCAGATCTGCGTCGAATATCCTGAAGATTAAAGTCTCCCTTCTTAGAATACCAAAGATCGATGCTTGAAGATGAAGCAACGTATTTAATAATACGTTTCGCAAAGATCTTTGAGATGGGATTCTCTAGGATCGATTGAAACCTAGCATAGATGCAAACACTCAACAAAATGTCGAGGTCTAGAAGCGTAAGATAAAGAAGTGAACCAATAATGCTCATGTACAGCTTTTGATCAACTTTCTTCCCTTCTTCATCTTTGTCTATCTTCAAAGAACTTGACATCGGTATGTCGGTCTTTTTGCACTTTTCCAGTCCAAACCTTTTGACAAGATCATTAGCATATTTTTCTTGATAAATAAAAGTTCCTTCCTTCAATTGTTTTACTTGAAGACCAAGAAAGAATGTTAACTCTCCCATCATACTCATTTCAAACTCATACCTTGCATAGACTTAGAAAATTTCTTGCACGAGACTTTCATTAGAGGATCCAAAATAATATCATCCACATATATTTGAACAAGTAAAAAACTTTTGTTTTCCTTTTTGATAAATAAAGTAGTATCTACTTTACCTTTGACAAAACCATTCTGTATTAAGAACTTACTTAGCCTACCATACAAGGCCTTTTCGGTCGAAGGCGAGTCCAGCTTCTTTGGGTCTTCAAACCCGGTGGTTGTTCCACATAAACTTCCTCATGGATAAATCCATTTAGGAAGGCACTTTTGACGTCCATTTGGAATAACCTGAAATTTTTATAACAAGCAAATGCAAGTAATAGTCGAATAGCTTCTAACCTTGCTACTTTGGTGCGTAAGTCTCATCATAGTCTATTCCTTCTTCTTGCGTATATCCCTTGGCCACGAGTCTTGCTTTGTTTTCGTACGACTCTTCCTTTCTCATTCATTTTGTTCTGAACACCCATTTAGCTCCAATAACGGTTTTACCTTTTGGTTTAGATGTCAATTCCGGACATCATTAATGTTGAACTGTCTCGAGCTCTTCTTGCATAGCTTCAATCCAGCTTTCATCAGATAAAGCTTCTTCTATGCTCTTTGGTTCAATTTCAGAAATGAGAGCCACAGCACTAGACTCTTCATGCCTTTTGGATCTGGTGCGAATTCCTTCATTAATTTCGCCGATAATGAGATCTTTGGGATGATTGGACTTATGCTTCCGATTCTTGGTTGATTTGTCTCGGTTGATGATCTCTTTCTTTATTTGAATCTTCACGAACAGCTTGATGCTGGTCTTCCAGAGTCTGAGATGCTTCTTGAGTTGTAAGCTTTGGAGGGTCTGGAGCAGGTTCAGACTCTTCATGATGAGTCTGACTGGATTCATCTTGCGTAGAGTCTTGAAATTTGACATTCATTGACTCCTCCCTGGTGGCTCTTCTTGTTATAAACTCGTAGGCTTTGCTTGATGTAGAATATCCAAGGAAGATGCCTTCATCGATCTTTCTTCAAACTTACCAACTCGATCTTTTGCATTTTTCAATATAAAGCATTTGCAACCGAATACATGAAAGTATGAAACAACGGGCTTCTTATCTTTGAATAACTCATAAGGGGTTTTCTCTAGAATAGGTCTTAAGAAGACTCTATTGATGATATAGCATGCTGTTGAAACAGTTTCAGCCCAAAATCGTGAAGAAATCTTACTTTCAATTAAAAGAGTTCTAGCCATTTCTTGAAGAGATCTATTCTTTCTTTCTACAACTCCATTTTGTTGAGGAGTATATGGAGAGGAGAACACATGCTTAAAGCAGATTCATCACAAAATTTTGTAAAATCTTGATTTTTAAATTCACCTCCATGATCTGTTCTTATACTTGAGATAACACATCATTTTTCATTTTGAACCTTTTTAGCAAATTTTTCAAAATGTGAGAAGGTTTCGGACTTACTTGCAAGGAAATATACCCAAGTAAAGCGGGAGTAATCGTCCACAATTACTAGGCAATATTTCTTACCTCCAATGCTCGGGTTCGGTTGGTCCGAAGAGATCCATATGTAGCAACTATAGTACATGATTAGTAGAGACATGATTTATTGGCTTAAATGAATTTCTTACCTGTTTTCCCAGAATACATGGAGTGCATGGATCAGTCTTTTGGTATGGTAATTTGGGTAGACCTCGAACAAGCTGCTTTGATGAGATTTTGGCTAATTGCTTCATATTGACATGACCAAGCTTTCGTGCCATAAGCTTGCTTCGTCTTGAATTGAGATTAGGCATTGTGATTCATTTGGTTTCACATCCGTAAGATAGATATTTCCATGTCTTCGACCCATGAAAGACTAAGTAGAGTCTTTACCGATTCCGAACATGTTCCTTCTTGAAAGAAGATCTTAAAACCAAAAGTATCACACAATTGGCTAATGCGAGAAGATTGTAATTGAGTCCTTCTACTAGGAAACATTACTTATTGTGAGATTTCCAATTTTCACGGTTCCAAATCCCATAATACTTCCTTTGTTGTTCCCTCCAAATGAAACTTTTCCACCATTTACTTGAACAAGCTTTATGAAGCAATTTGAGTTTCTGTCATGTGTCTTGAGCATCCTTTGTCAAGATACCACTTTACCTTTTTTTCTTGACGGAGACCTGCATTTAAAATAGAGTCTCAAGCTTTCTTTGGTACCCAAATTTTCTTGGGTCCTTTGGTGTTAGTATGATAAGCAGTATTAGCCCATACTTTCTTAACAGGTTTCCAAACCATAGGACACTATTTTTCAAAGTGATCTGGACTGTTGCACTTTGAACACCTGAGGGCATTTCGACCTACAGACTTTACAAAAACTTTCTTGAAATGATTTTTGTAAGCCTCTCTCGAGGGTCTTTTCTTAATTCTTTCTTTTACTTTAGGAAAATCAATCAAGGGAATTGTTTGCTGTCATACCTAGACCGGACTTATTGAAGTAAGGTCTTTGAGCTGAAAGAATTTTTTCAAGTTTTTCGGACCCTATTGAAAATTTCTTTGAAATATTTGATAAGTCAGTTTTTAAAGGGCATTTTCTTTCAAAAGATTATCTTCATTTTCTTTAAGAGTGGAAACATTCAAGTCTAAACTTTTAACTCTTTCTTCTAAAACGTTTTCCTTTTGTTTTAGAGCTGAGTTTTCCTTTTAAGTTCGGAAATTCTTTTGAGAGAAGTCTTAAGACTAAAACACAGTTCATCAATGTATTTAGAAACTTTGACAGGAATTTTAAAATTACTTGCCTCAAATTGACTGTCGAGTCCGATCCGCACGAAGTCGAGTCCGGTGTGCCATCGACATAGGTTGGCATATTCATTATCACTTTCTTCACACTCGTATCACTCCAGGTTTCGGCTTTGAGAGCTTTTCGAAACTTTTCAGCGTTTCCTCTCTTCTTCTTGAAGAGGACAGTTGGGTACGATGTGTCCCTTTTCTTACATTCAAAGCAAACTACATCTTTGTTTGGTTCCTCATCATCACCGAGACTTGGTGCTGTCTTTGAAAACTTTGTTTCTTTGAGTTGAACCTTCTTCCTTTTCTATTCAGTTTTCTGAATCTTCTTATCATGAGAGCAAGCTCCTCATCGTCCATATCATCTTCGTAATCAGTATCATCGAATCATCATTTGATATTAATGCAATGGATTTATTACCTTTTGGATCTTCATCTTCATTAATTCGTTCCACTTCATAAGACGAAGAGTTCCAATCAGCTCGTCGACGAGATAGTGGCATAATTCTTTGCGTCTCTCTTATTGAAGTCTTTATGTGATTCCAATCCTTGGAGAGTCCACGCAATAGCTTGTTTACCTTCATGGGATCAGAAATTGTTTGTCCTTGATTCTCAAGACCATTGACAATATCGTAAAACGGCTAAACATGTCGGTTATAGATTCTCCTGGTTTCATTTTGAAGGCTTCATATTGACCGAGGATAATGTTAATTTACGGTTTCCTTCACTCGATCTATTCCTTCATAGGTGATATGTAATCTGTCCCAAACTTCTTTTGCTGTAACACAAGAAGATATTCTGTTATATTCAGTTGGTGACAAAGCACAATATAAAGAGTAAATTGCTTTTGCATCGAGTGCTTGTCTCTTGATTATCTCTTCCTGAGTCATTCCGCTGGTCTCAACAGTTTCTTTCCCTCTTTCAGAGACTGATGCAGCTATAGGAGTAATTCCTCTTTCCACAACGTCCCATTCCAGAGGATCCTTTGATCGTAGGAAAGCTTTCATCTTGTTCTTCCAGATGTTGTAATCCTTTCCATCAAAGTAGGGTGGTCTGGTATTGCTTTGCCCTTCCACCAGCCCTGGTGCTAGCATACTAGCCATGGATCTTTTACTCTGAAGTAAAACACTTCAAATAGAGTGAATACACGAGCTCTGATACCAATTGATATAGCTAGTATACGTACCTAGAGGGGGGTGAATAGGTATATAAATGATTTTTCTCGATAATTGCACAATAACAGACAGTTGATAGATTTGAGACAAACAATAATCAAAGTAAGACTGAGAGAAGGGAAGAGAAAATTGAACACGCGGTTTATAGTGGTTCAGCTTATTTCAAGCCTACGTCCACTCTTCTACACCGACAGCCTATTGGCTGGATTCCACTATGAACAAAGAGATGTTACAGTGTTGTTCTCCCTTGATCTCTCGGTGTAGATGATCTACCACACTCGCTCAAGGTATCACTAAGTATAGACACTCTTTGTGTATACAATTTCGCTCAAAATGTATCGACTAATAATCAAGGTGCTTGCACTGGAATTTCTCTATCGATCATGCACTAAAGCAACTAGAATGTCTTCCTTTTATACTCCTTTATGCCATCATACCCGTTGGCACTTACCAAAGGAATTCCTCCAATCTACCCGTTGGACGGAATCAATCAAGAAGATCATTCGAGCTATTAAAGGAACCCGACGATAGCCCATCAATCATGTTCGCCCATACAATCAGGATCTTGGTTTCCAAGAATAGAACCTTCCAAGAATATTTCGTCAACCATTGGATCTTCAAACGATCTTGATTACGAATAAAAGAATCCGTTATATTTATCCAGCCAAGAGATCTTCTCGGAGGATAGGACTAAATCCTCAACCAAATACTTTGGCTCTGGATTGCCTTCGTCTTTGGATTAGAAAACTGTCAATGAGAATAGTCTTGAGTCTTGAGTCTTGAGTGATGAGTCGGTGATCGAAAGTCTTCGGACTCTAAACAAGAAGGTCTGTATTTATCCAAACTAGACTGATAGAAACGTTTTGTCAGCTTCAAAATATTCTGGAAAGATTTCTCCAACAAGTGTTGATTTTGAATTATTAATTCAAAAATATGGAATTTTGGTATTTAATCAGAAAAATACCGGGTGTCGGTTTTTTACGCCAAAAATATTTTTAAGTACTATATAAAATCGTGAGATTTTAAAAGAGAGGATATCGCGCTTTATGGTTCGATTTGACCGTGTGTCTACGCACACCTATTTTATGGGGTGTTTTAAATATGGAGAAAATAGGCCAAGCACATTATTTAAATTGAGGCATTTGAGTGCAAAGCATGATGTCCTTGGCCGAGATTAGATGTGCGTGTGATCGCTATGAGAACCCGTCACCCGATGTGCATCTGATGGACGATGCTCTTATGTGGAATGCCCCTAACAACGGATGTCAATCACAATGGAGGCTGGACCAATGCTCCTATGTGGAATGCCGTCTAGAGGTAGACGTTGATGTGCCTGACGAAGCAGGACGACGCCCGGCTATGCTGGAAGACTGCTAACTATTGAGTCGGTCGTGCCCGTGAGGCCATAATTAATTGGAACGCCTAAATGAGTGATTTGACCGCGCCTAATCATGGGACTAAATTGTGTGGCACAGAATGGGACGTGTCATAACGATTTGGTCTTATAATCAGGACCCCTGTGATTGATTGATTTGTTTCAGTGAGGCGTTTCAATTATTGAATACATTGGATGTATGCATATGCTATATGAACTGTGCTGACGTGCAGGGAGAAGCTGAGGCAAGGTAAGTCCTCTATGATGTGTGTATAGGCTGCCTCTAGGTGCATTATCTTCCTAACAGGGTTTAGGGTGTAGACTCCCTAAGATTTTTATCTCACCCCGTCGTGGGTTACCGATTTCAAGGCCGTAGCATAGAGGATCCAAAGCCCGAGGTTGAAGGGTCTAGAGTGTAGATGGCCTAGAGGTTTCTTTTTGAGTTAGACCTTCTGTGTATAAATCGGATGTATTTATAAAATATGTTTTGTGTAAATTTGTTGTCCTGCTTTTCTATCCCATGTTTATTTGTTGTCTGGAGTTATAGTTCGCTTCCGCATGTGCAATAAAATGAGTGGATCGGCAACGCGTCCTAGGAACATCGCAATTTATCAACCACCCAGGAATGTGCGCACGCTCGAAGTTTGGGACGTGACAGGTTGAGTTCAAGTGAATATCTGGAAAGCCATCTAGATGGATCCATCATCATTCCCTTGATACACGCACTTGTATAGACACTTGTCCATGAACCTGGGTTACTATGCCAGCATCTTGACTAATCAAGCTGATACCGTTCGAAAATGTGCAAGTATGCTTGGAGACAAAATTTGAGCTGTTAATAGAAATATCACATGGGCTTTTTCATGGCATTCTTGTCCCTTTACATGTCTTCCCCTATTTTCATTCACCTTTTGAAGTTCATCACTGCCGCCGTTTCATCTTCATATAATGATGTGATATGCGGCAAGAAGTATCTGAAGTTGCTCGGTTCCCTTGAGATATATATATCTTGAATTATTTCGAAGCACCTGCCATTCGTTGCTCATTAGGAGTGTCCTGAATGTTAGCTTGAGTAACACAAACACCGGTGAGATTCCAGTGCCCCGAAACCTCCCTGGAGAATTAGTTTACTCATAGACCAGAGGATACGTAATTCGGCTCATTCACATCCATATCATGAAACTCCAATGGATATGAAACACCCATGCTTTGGTGCTTGATGCAACGACCCTTTCACACGGTTGAATTCACCTTAAATTTGATAAATGCATTAAAGTCAGAAAAGTTATAATCACAGCTGAACCATGTTATTCGAAATCAAAAATTTGATGTTTTTTGAATTTTGGAGTTTTTAATCCAAAGAAATAAATTACTGTGAATTTTATTTTGTTTGAATTCCTTTTCCTAATTAGAAAAAATTGCATTTGAAGGCGGGTGAAATTGCAAAAGTTTTATTTGTTTTGTAAAAGAGTACCCGATGGAATACTACTCTTATATAAAATAAAATAAAAACCAAAATCGATGTAAGGTCAATGTAAATAATTATTATTTTTTTTCAAATTTGGTGAGCATCCAGAATAACTAGTTACAATCTTATTGCACCGCAATTGGTGCACATTAGTCTTCACCTCTTTCTCAGGGAGAGCTAATGTTCATTGGGGCCTTTTGGTTTACAACGTTTATAATCACTCCTCTTACTAAATATGATTACCTAGCCAACATTTTGATCTAGCTCTACCCTTCCTCTAAGGGGTTGCGCAACAAGTGCTTTGCATCATAGTCCAAAGCGAATTTTTGCTATCTGTGAGGTACTTTGGATGGATAGTGGAGATTGTGGGCATAAATTGGTCATACATGCAACAACTTTTCAATGCATCTACCTCTCGTTCTCCCATTTTTCTTTTCTTTCTTTTGTGCTTAATGAATGGAACAAGAGTTTCGTTGGCAAGGCAATATCTCGTGCAAGAGTTTATTTTTGACACACGGCCTGGGCATAATTTACATGTCATTTTTGTAATAACCTCCTCTCTTGTCCCACATCGCCTAGGGAGAGAGGTCTTGGTTAGCTTATAAGGCTTTGGTCCCTCTAACCTGTGTAACGCGTTTTAAAGCCGTGAGGGAAAAGACCGTGGCTGGGATGGCGATGCGTCCGCGCCAGGGCGGGTGACCCAAAGCGGACAATATTACACAGTGGGGCCCGGGATGTTACAAGTGGTATCAAAGCCGACTCCCGACTGCGTGTGGGACCACAGCTCGAATGCTGTTCTGATGCCCGTGGGGCCATAGCGAGGACGCTATTCTGTTAAGAGGTGGAGAGTGTAATAACCTCCTCTCTTGTCCCACATCGCCTAGGGAGAGAGGTCTTGGTTAGCTTATAAGGCTTTGGTCCCTCTAACTGTGTAATGCGTTTTAAAGCCGTGAGGGAAAAGACCGTGGCTGGGATGGCGGTTCGTCCGCGCCAGGGCGGGTGACCCAAAGCGAACAATATTACACAGTGGGGCCCGGGATGTTACAATTTTTTAGTACTAACTAGGTAATATCAAAGTTATGACCATTTAAGCTTCCTATAAAGTAGTGGTGTGGCCAATCCACCGATTGACTTGAAGGAAACATCCCGGTAGCCTGCCTTCTTGTAAATCTCCAGCCCAGCGTATGGGGAAATACTTGCACAGACCACGGCCCACAGACCACATACAATCACAATCATTGAATTTGTGGGATTTGCATGAAACTTATGTGACCGATGGCTACGAATGGCCCCAGTCCACACGAATTGTGATTAGACCGTGCCAAGGCAAGAATTCCACCCCGAAATATGCGCAGATGTGTATACATTAATATCACAGCGGCTTTCCCACAGCATATATGGCCAGACAAAAAATCTCTTCCAAAATCAATGAAAATGACACTAGGACCCTTGGAGTGCTAAAAGTTGGCACAAATGGACACTTAAGTGCCAAAAGTTACGAAAGTGACACTTAAGTGCCAAAATCGAAGCAAAATGGATCACTTAAGTGCCAATCCGACCAAAATCCGGCCAAAATGTTGACGTGGCAATTTTCCAGTGAAGCAAGTGCAAAACGATGTCGTTTTGGTGCTAACGTGGTAAAAATTAGGGATAAGTACACTATGTACAGCGCTCACTTTGGTGTCAAAAGTTTCGTTCAGACCACTTAAGTTTTAAAAATTTTGAAAAACGCTCATTTCAGTGCCAACGCCGATCTAGTTGGCCGAAAATCCAACATGGCAATTTTTTATTAATATTTGAAGCCGACATGGATCGCCGGAGAGTACAATCAACATGCAAACAACAAAACGATGCCATTTAGCATCTTTTCCCCCAAATAAGAAACCTAAATCCCTAATTCGACCAATTCGAGTGCATACTTCAATTTTCTCTCAACGTTATCAGCTCGCTCTTGCAAATGGAGGGCAGAAGTTTCAGCAGTGGCTCACATTCCTATAAATAAAAAAAAACGAATTAGATGGTGAGTGTTTTTGTTATTGTCGGTTACCGAGTCCGAGAAGAACATCTAGGACTTGGTTGAATCCCGGGAGAAGATTCCATGGTGTGGCATATATAGAAAAGGCTCAAAGCGCAAATATTTTAAATGGGTTGATAGGAAATTCTCTGATCAAGTGACAGAGGTGATCATAGAGTTACTTGAAGGCCGAAACCAACCTCCACCTACGTTAATGGACGAGTTGGAGGATGTCGACTCAATGCAAGCTCAAATGAAGGGTTTAACATCTCTGGTTGACCATTTGAAGAGGGAGGTTTTAAGGCTGAAACTTGAAAGAAACTTTTATCGAGCGTTGATTGTATTCTTATTCCCTTGGGTAGTTTATTCAAATGTGAAGTGAGTAATAAGAAGAAGTTTGTATGTCTACCATAGTCGAAGACATGGAATATGCACTCGTATTGGATTATTTATAAGTAAAATGTGTTTTTGGTTTGCTGCAATTTTTGTATGGAACAGAAGATTTTATTATAATCTATGGTAGAAATGGAAGGTTAGAGTTGGAATGCATTAATTGTGAGCACTTAAAAGTTTTATTGTCTAGTTGTGTATTGTCAATGTTTGTTTTGGTTAGTTTTTGCTTCAGATATAATGGTTTGCTGCATTTTTTATTTGGTAATGGTTTGCTGGTTTGCTGGTTTGCTGCAATTGTAAACCATGGCGAAATGGAAGGTTGGAATTGGAATGCATTAGTTGTGAGCACTCAAAAATTTTATTGTTTAGTTGTGTATTGTCAATGTTTATTTTGGTTAGTTTTTGCTTCAAATATAATGGTTTACTGCATTTTTATTATTGTAATGGTTTGCTGGTTTGCTGCAATTGCAAACCATGACGAAATTAAGAGATGGTGGGAAATTCACGATTAACTATTTTAGTGCCATAAGGTTTAAATAGTGATCATTTGAGTGCCAAGTTTTTTTATAAAAGTGATCATTTGAGTGCCAAGTTTTTATAAAAGTGATCATTTAAGTGTCTGTCGCGATTACAAAATGATCACTTCTGTTGCACAAGTTTTTAAAAAAAGAACATGTTAGTTTCAAACTTGCACCTGCACCAGTCGTGGTGCATCTTGCATCTTGTTGCACCAGGGCATCTTGTTCTTGCACCAGTTGGGTTGCTGGTGCATCTTCTTGCACCAGCCCATACAAGTGTTGATGCAACAAGATGCAACAAGATCACCAGCACCCAAAATTGCATCTTGTTCTTGCACCAGCACATACAACTAGAACCCCACAAATAGCATCCACAACTTCAACCAGCAACACTATATGCACACATCTAAATATAAAAATAATATCAACCTCATAAGAACATTGAACCAACAGCAAAAAAATATACATCATAACTGATAATTGTCTTGCTAGCATTACTAGCCGAAACCAAGCTAAGAGAAAATAACATAAATAGCTATTGTCATTGACATTGATTAATTGTTTACAAAAGAAAAGAAAAACATGTCTAACTTCACTCCTCAATCACTAAAGGTTCAGCACCTTCTAAAAAAAAACAATGGCGTATTGCAAGCAGCAACTACCATCAATGATATAATATCCAGCCAAATCCTAAAAAAAGAAAACATAAAAAGAGAGACCATGTCCAGCACCACATAAAAAGAGACCATGTCCAGCACCCTCCCATCAGTCAATATGGATAACACCCCGATCTCATTTTCGTCTTGGAGCTTTGAATTGATTCATAATCTAAGCACTCTTTCGAATTGGATGTGCAGGTTCTTTAACTGCGCTTTCTATTACCTCATTTTCCTTGTTCTTGACAATGGTTATTTTTGTTCTAGCATGTGTCATGTGTTGGTCCATATCATCACTATTGCTCCCAATCGTTGGTTGAGATGGAACTAGTGCAGGGTTCTTTTTGAATGGATGTGTTGCAGCTATACCCTGTCTTCTTCTTTGGAGCACTCTTCTTTGGCTACACCCTTGATTCTTGACTTCGCCCACCTAGAGAGAGAAGTACCTTCGAAGTTCTCCCAGACTACAAAAACATAGCAATATTTCAACCAAATGAATTGAAGTACAACAAATTAAATGCATGCAAATCTTACATTCAAAATAGTCATGATATTCGGATAATGGCCAGATTGCACAGTTTCCAAATAAATTCGATTAAAATACTCATATGGCCTCCAAAAATTACGAAGTTTTACAGGGTGATAGCCAGGACATTTTCGTGCAACTTTTATGAATAACTCTAAGTCAAATTATTTTTAGATAAATTTATACATCCTCACGAAACTTCTGGAACCACTACCGCATCGTCCAGAATGCACATCTCCGAAATATTAAGGTTTCACCCATCTATTCTCTTTCTTTTCCTCTAAAATTTGAGTATGTTATGTATCAAGGTGTTCTTTACAAGTTTCATGAAGAGATCTAGGTCAAATAACCAAATTATAGTCGTCTTTTAAGTCCTTGAAGTCTCGGGTGTCTCGGAACACATCACCAGAATCAATCATTTCCAAGATCTAGCCGATTCACTAGGCTATACTCGTTCATTTCTCTTAAAATTTTATTATGTTGTAGTTTAAGATGTTACCTACAACTTTCATGAAGACAACGAAGTCATATTTTCATCAAAAACCAACATGCAACCAAGAATCCAACAAGAAGTCAGTGAAAACATCACAGATCTGGGGTCTCCGTATAACAAGGCTTTAACCCCTCAAATCTCCATCATGTTTCACGAAATTTCAGTATGTTATAGTACAAGATGTTAGCTACAACTTCCATGAAGACATCGAAGCCAAAATCAGACTCCAAACACACATGCAAGCTCGAACAAGCTACTGACTTCCACAAACCGAGCAAGAACAGTCACACGGCTTGAAAACAACCAACCCTTACCTCGGTTTCTCTCACAAACACACTCAAAACCGAACATGCAAAACCATATACACACATGCAAGAGAAGTTAAAGGACTCCACTTGCCTCTAAGATGGACAAACGACGGTGTACGGCGGTCGGACACGGCGGTCGGACGGCGAGACACGGCGGCACCTCCCTCGGCTCCGCCTCCTCTCCCTCTCGGTCTCTCCCTCTCTCTCGCGATTCCTCTCTCTCTCTCACCCTTTCTCTCGGCCAAAATGGAGGAACCGGTCACCCTCTCTCTCTCCTCCCCTCTTATACTCCCTAGAGCTCATGATTAGTAATGATTACTTTGCCTAAAAAACCAACCAATGCATGCCCATCCCCTTTGCCACTTGTCATTTTTATTTTTAAACTTGATTGGGCTTGGGCTTTGGAGTTGGGCCATCCGGCCACTCCTCCTTGGGCTGGTCGACAGCCTTCTTGGGCTCTAATGGGCCGACTAGCTTGGCCCACCAAGCTTTAGGCTAATTGGCCCAAGGCCCATCTCGAAAATTCAACCCCTTTTTCCTTCTTTTTTTTTTTTTTGAAATTCTCCTATAAATATTTTTGAATTCTAATTTTCATCTCGGCCAAAGTCTTGGGATATTCTTGTTCATTGAAATTTAAATCATATGGCCAAGCATAGATTATTAATCTATTAAATTTAAATTTCCACAATCACAAGCACAAATCATCAAATTAAAAAGACTAATGGCTAAAACATAAGCCATGGAAATTTAACACCTAATTAAAGACTTTAACACACCTTAAGGCTTAGCTTTGAATTTCTGGGATGCCACATGGACAATGTAGGACAACGACAGGGGGCGGTCGATGGTCAGAGGGGGAAAGCTGGCTGTTTCTCTGGAATTCTTGAGCTCACGAAGCGTCAACAATGGAGAAAGAAGATGAAGGAGAGGAAGATGATGGTTGCTGCAAGAGGGGGCCACACAAATATCTAAGCACTTGAGTTTTATGCCCCACCATCCTTGGCGGTCATCCTTAGCCCTTTGCTGTACCAATGCTTCCTCAAGAAGCTTCCTGAACAGCCCAAAATGTTGCAGCACCCCCTAGCTACGAATTTTGAACCTTTGCCCCTCCAATTTCATTCAATCCTTCTCCAATTGAGCTCAATTTGGCCCCGATAAAATTAGTCAAGCTACCCTCGTCCATCTCATGATTTTTCCTCACCAATTAGTCCAACTTGACGGTCAAAAACGCCTAAATTTGATTTTTCGTCAAAATCTCGAGTTTGCAGAAAAAATTTGGAGGATGAGTCGACATTCCTAAAAATGAATCATGACATGATAGAACTTTTAATTTCTAAAATCGGATTCAAATTCATGATTAATTTCACCGGGCGTGATTTTAGCGTGACCTAACCTACCGGGTAGCTTTTAGGAATTTTTTGTGCAATTCACCCGTGGTCGATTATTTTCGAGCCACATTGTGCATCTTCGACTCATTGGGACTTTCGGTTGTCGTGAAAATCTCAAGATTTCAAATATGGGCACAGGGTACATAAATGATAGAAAAAATCAGTTTAGTGTCATTCAGTGAGAATTTTGCAATTAGGTGGAATCACCCCCACTTTAATCGCATACCTTAGTCGAATCGACCTATCTCCAACCTCTGATCGATTTTGACAGTGCCGTATTGACCTTTATAGATTAGCACGGTTGAGCAGTCGATTTCTGGTCAAATTCTCAAGTCTACAGCGTTAAAATCCCTTAACGGCTTCCTTACCAAAAAAAAAAAAATCTCTTAACGGCTTCACCAGATAGACTAATTATCTCGTAAGTGATCAGCTCAGAGAAAAAGACTATGGGCGCGTCGATGAAAAGCCCAACTCATTCAATTGAAAATAGAATTGAAAAATCAAAATGTCACATCGTCAGCCAAGCCTCATTCGCAACTGGGCGAGCGACCCTGCCAAATCTGGCTTGGTCAATCTCGCCTAGCCACCGATGGGGCTCGACCTCACCGAGCCACCGCGAGGTTGGCTTCGCGATGGCTAGGCAACGCCGACCTCGTGGTGACCCGATGAGATCGAGCCCCGCCGTCGGCTGGGCGAGCTCGGCCGAGCCTTTCTCGGCTAGGCAAGGCTGGTTGGTGGCCGGGGGAGGCCCAAGTGAGGTATGTCTAGCCACCGGCAAGGCTTAATTGCACTAAATTTTGGCGAGGCTTGACTCGCCAGTGGCTAGGTGAGCCTACGGCAAGATCGCCAGATCTTGCTAGACTAGTCACCGGCAACCAGCGGCAGCGACTGTGACATCCTGATTTTTAGGTTCTAATTTCGATAAGTTGAGCCTTTCATCGACGTGACTATAGTACTTCTCTATGAGATGGCCACTCACGAGATAACTAGCTTATCAAGTGAAGCCGTTAAGGAATATAAATGCAATAGACTTGAGAATTCGACCAGGAATCGATTGCTCGACCGTGCTAGTCTATAAGGGTCATTACGGCACAATTGAAAAATCGATCGGAGATCGAGATAAGTCGATTTGACTGAGATGTATGGGTAAAGGTGGATGATATCACTAAATTACAAAATTCTGCCGATCGGCACTATGCTGATTTTCGATTGTTTTGGCGCTTTGTGTTTGTATTTGAAACCTTGAGGTTTTCACGACAATTGAGAGTTGCCAATGTGTCGAAGAGGTACGTGTGGCTCAAAGAAAATCGACCACGAGTCAATTTCACCAAAAATTCCTAAAAGCTACTCGGTAGGCTAGGTCACGCTAAAATCGCATCCGGTTGAAATTAACCGCGAATTTGAACCTGATTTCATAAATTGAAAGTTTTATCATGTCACGAGTTATTTAAGAAATGTCAACTCATCTTTCGAGGAATTTTTTACGAGTTCGGGATTTTTACGGAAAATCAATTCATACGATTTGGAAAATGAACGGAAATTCGGATTGGCCAATTTTGAAGGAATTTTTGGCCTCCTGTGTGAGCTACTTGGTACAATGAAGTGGTGTGGGCTTTTTCTTCAACAAAATTGGACGTCAATCGAAGAGATTTGTTCAGAAATCGGATGCCAAGAAAAAGGGAAATGGAATTCGGAATTGAAGGAAATGGCCATTTTGCTACCCAAGACTTGTTATTTAGGGGAAATTTGGTGCAAGAAAGCAAGTGAGGATCAAGTATTTCAGTATGGGGATTTTTAGGGACTAAATTGAATTGATTGAAAGTTGTGGGACCAAGATTTGATAAGTATAGGAGTTTTCTTTTATCTAATTTTTCCCCTCCCCCTCTCTTCGATCATTCTCGAACACGGTTTCCTCTCTCTCATTTCCCCAGCCGACATGCCCCTGCAACCTTGGTCTTTCTTTGCTTTATTTCATTGACTTTTGTTCAACCTTATCTCTCCCTCTTCTCTTTATCCTTATCCACACGTTCTCCTCATGGCCGACCGTCCCCTACTCCCTTGTCCCTCTCTCTCCTTCGGTCACTCTCTCTTCCTCTCTCTCTTTTTCTCTATTCTTTTTCACGTTCTTTTCCCTAGCCGACATTCTCGGTCCATTCACCCTCTCTCTCTCTCTCTCCCGTTTGTCTCGCACCAGACCACCGAATCCCTCCCTGACGTTTTTATCTCTTCTTTCTTCTACTTGGAAGCTCAATCCTTTCCTTTCGCTACTCCTTGGACGTCTTTTCTCCATTGAAGTTGTTGATCTTCACGCCAGCAAGCTTCACGAAGACCCTAGCAACATCTCTCCGCCAACGTCGCCGTCGTTTCACTTGAAGTCAGCCACGCCGAAGTCCGCTCAACCCAACCCATAACCGAGCCAAGACTAGCCCAAGACAAGCTGACCAGTAGCTCCATAACCAAGCCGAACAGAATCGATTTTTCCAGTTCGTGGTCGAGGCTTGCAGGGCCATTTTTGGCCCATTTCGGGCCCTTGTTGGCGCCGCCGCTTTGGGGTTTGTCGATCCTTGTCACATCCCCATCATTGTGGTCCGAGCGAATCATTAATCAAGTGAGTTAACTCACTAAACCTCACTTAGTAAGTTAATTATGCTTAGAGGGTAATTAGATTAAGTTAATTAAGGTTTAGATGGTTAGTTAGATTAGATTAGTTATTTAAATATCTAATTTTGCATGTTAGGTGGTTAGATTAGATTAATTAAGGCCTAGATAAGTTGTATTAATTATCTAGATTGGTTTGGAAATTTCCCAGGACCATCTCAGTATTCAATTAGGCAATTTCGGCCTAGGTTAGCAATTTTAGCATTTAATTGTATTATTTAATTAATTTTGATAATTATTTAATTATTAAATATTTTCCGGAAATTCGACCGATATAGCCGGTGACCAGAATTTCGTGCCGATTGCAATGGTGTGCTCGGTTTATGCAATTGGGTGTTAATTTGTGCAAATTGAGTGCCGAATGGATTTTTGGTAACTTATTCCAAAAATTGTGAATTTCAATATTTATTCAGAAAATCTCGGGTGTCGGGTTTTAACACTGAAAATGGTTTTATATACTATATAAAACGGTGGGATTTTAATTTGGAGGTTATGAATTTTTCAGGTTCGATCTAACCGTGTACCCACACACGACTATTTTCATCGGATGTTTTTAGTATGAAGAAAATAGGCCAGGATCACCATTTAATAGAGACATTTGAGTGCAATGCATGGTATCCTGGGCCAAAATTGATTGATCGTGTGTTGGTTAATGAGAACCCGTCTCGAGCTTTTAAGCCGAACATTACCCTATATGGGATATCCATTCTTTGGATCGCAAGTCGCAGTAGATTCTGGACCTACGCCCCTTCAGGGAAGTCGTCTATTAAGATATAAACGTCGTCGTGCTCAATGGCAGTGAGACAATGCCTGGCTACACCAAAAGGACACTGAACTTGTGAGTAGGTGACTCGAGTCGCAGTAGATTCTAGACCTACGCCCCTTCGGGAAAGCCATCTATTAAGATATAGACGTTGTCGTGCTCAATGGCGGCAAGACGATGCCTAGCTATGCCAATAAACACCAAACTTATGAGTAGGTGGTACCCTTATAGGGAAAATTTAACAATTGGAACGCATGATTGATTGAGTTGATGAGACGTTTCCATTGTTGTGTGCCTTGAATATATACATTTGATATGTGAACTGTGCTGACATGAAGAAGGAACTAAGGTGAGGTAAGTTCCCTGTTCTCATTGTGTGATTATGTGGCTAGGGCACCTTGAGGCGTATTTCCTTCCAAATAAGGGTTTAGGGGGTGGACTTGCTGAGACATTATCTCACTGGTTATTGTATAATCATTTTCAAGTCCTTAGATGGTGGTTGTGAAGGACCGAAGCTCGAAGTTTATGGAGGTGGAGTCCGAGGAATCGGCGAACGTGTCTAACTAGTTAGTCATAAGACAGTTCCTTTTCTGTTGAGAGCTGATTACTTTTTGGTAGGCTTATATGTATAAACATGTGTGTTTATAAAAATGTGTTTTGTAAAAATGGCCCTACTTTTCTATCACATCTGATTGTTGTCTAGGGATTTATTATTCGCTTGCACATTAAAAAGAATGGGTCGACGACGCGTCCTGGAACATCACTATTTAATCGACCAAGGAGGGATGGGCACGCACTCGGAGGATCGGGGTGTGACAGTGGCAGCAGCGGCGGCGGTGGTTGAAGAAGAGAAGAGAAGGAAGAAGAACAAGAAGAAAGAAGAGAAAAGAAAAAAAATGGGTTGGCTTGATTCTGAAATTATTCCCGGGAACAAAAAAATCAACTTTTTTATTTCTCAATTCTATTTCAAATCTATGTTCGAGAACAAAGAAATAGAAATTTGTTCGAGAACAAAAATTTTACCAAACGAATTTCTGTAAAAAGGAAAAGAAAATCACTTCAAAAGATCTTGCGAAAAATTAACACCTTCTTATAAAAAGAGGTTATTATTAATTAAATATTAATGATGAGTAAAAAATAATAAGTTGATTACTTGTGTTAAATCATGCAATTGTGAAATCTATATATATATATATATGTAATTTCTTGTATATGTTATGTGGTGTGACTTGTGCGCCTATGCTACGTGATGTGATGCCACATGGCATAGTATCACTAGTGAAACTTTATTTGACTCATTATAAATAATATACATATCATAATCCATAGTACTTGTATGTCACGTCCCGAACCTCGAGTGCATTCCCATTCTTCAGTGGTCAATAAAATTTGCAACGTCTCAGGATGCGTCGCCGACCCATTCATTTTAATGCACATGCGGAAGCAAAACAATACCCCTGACAACAACTAACACAGGATAGAAAAGTAGGAAACATATTCACAACCAAAACACTTTTATAAACATCCCAGTTTATATACAACACTAGCATCTAGACAAGAGTCTACAAAAGACCGGCTCTCAAAAGAAGCTATCCTAAGACCTATTAGTTGGACACATTCGCCGATCCTTCAGTCTCCACAGGCTCCGGGGGCTTTGGGTCCTCCACAGCACCATCAAGAGGGTTAGCTGCACTCTCGCCTAGAGCGGCATCGACTACCACCGCGGGGATCTCAAAACCCTGGAGGGGACTCACCCTGTATCCATTGAATCCGTGGCGAAACCACACTCTGAATCAATGGGGTACCCTCTAAGGTAGGCTCTCGTCGACCTAGAGAGTGGTCACCACGAGTTCATAAACCTAGTGAGCCCCCGGGACGGGGTAGTCAAAACTCCACTCGGTAACCCTCATAGGCCAACCAAAACGTTCCAGAGGAACTGCCATCTAAGGATCTGAAAAGATTAAGCCCACGATGGGGTGAGACAATGTCTCAGCAAGTTCACCCCTTAAACTCCGATTAGGAATGAAATACGCCTAAAGGCAATCTATGCACACAAGACAAAGGACTTACCTTACCTCAGTTCCCTCTTGCACGTCGATACAATTCATATACTCAATCAATTCAATTCGATCCATTCAATCGATTCAATTTGATTATTGCTCGCACAAGCATGAACTACCGACACACATCGGCCCTCTGGCGTAGCTAGGAATTACTACTCACCCAAGTTGAGATGGATTATTGCTCACACAAGCTGACAGATCAATGCTCTCGCAAGCTAACAGATCATTGCTCACACAAGCTGACACATCAATGTTCTCACAAGCTGATAATGCTCTCACAAGCTGACAGATCAATGCTCTCACAAGCTGACAGATCATTGCTCTCATAAGTTGACAGATCGATGCTCTCACAAGCTGACATATCATTGCTCACACAAGCTGACAATGCTCTCACAAGCTGACAGATCAAGTTGAACCAGAAAAATTAATATTCACACTTTTAAAATCCCACGATTCGATCTGGTCCTTAAAACCATTTTCAGTGTCAAAACCCAACGCTCGAGATTTTTCCAATCAAATATCAAAATTCCACAATTTTGGAATAAATGTCCAAAATCACAATTACCACTCAATTTGCACAATTTAGCATTCAATTGCATAAACTAAGCACAACATTGCAATCGGCACGAAATTCGGTCACCGGCTATCCCAATATAATTCTTGAAAAATAATAAATAATTAAATAAATACCAAAAATAATTAAATAAATGTAATTAAATACTAAAATACCAACTTAGGCCGGAAATGGTAAATTAACAACCTAAACGGGCCTAGAAAATTTCCAAACCTATCTCGATAAATAGCACAACTTATCTAGTCCTTAATTAATCGAATCTAACCACCTAACATGCACAAACGAATCATTAAATCATTAATACATTCTAACAAACCACATAAACCTTAATCAGCTTAAACTAATCACCCCATAAGCATCATTAACTCCCTAAGTAGAGTTTAGCAAGCAAACTCACCGATTTAGCGATCCGGTGAGTCCACAATGACAGCGACGCAAAGGCGGGCAACAACCAAGCCCACGACAACACCAACCAAGGCCTAGAAGGGACCTAAAACAGGCCCAATAACTCACTGCTCAAGCTGCTAGATGGCTTTCGCTTGGGCCGAGAAAAGCTTGAACCAGCGGCTGAAACAGCTCAGGATGGGAGGCGGAGGTAGCAACGGGGCCAGGCAGTGCTCGACGGTGGCTCCGGCGGCTTGGATGGCGACGAACGGCGGCCAAGCAACACGAGACGATAGCTAGGCATGACAGGAGGCACAAACGAGCAGGACGACATGTGACGGGCTCGCGGTGGCACGACGAGCATGCAACGACGGCAAGGGGCTTTGACGGTGGTCGACGGGCTAGGGGGAGCTTGCTCTGTTTTCTTCTAGTTTTCTAAGCTCAAATGGGACAACAATGGAGAAAGGTGGCTGAAAGGAAGAAGAAGAAGTGCTGGCTGAAGAGAGGGGGACCACCAAACCTTCTAGACAACACAAATGTCCCATTTGTGCTCATCCAACATGTCTCACCACTTCAGCCTTGACTAGCAGCCCTTATCCACTCCAAAACTTCCCCCAACAAGCCTTAGATGAGGTCATAAATGTTGCACACCCCTTGGCCTACGAACTTTGGTCCAAACCCCCTCAAATTGAATCAATTCCCCTCCAATTAAGCTCAATTTAATGTTCACAAATTCAAGCAAGGTACCATCGTCCAATACAACATTTTTCCTCATCAATTTGTCCAACTTGAATCCCAAAAACGCGACCAAAAATGGACCTATGAATTTCCCTATTCAAAACGGCCCTACTTTGAATTTTCGCCAAAAATCTCAGTTTGCAGAAAAATCTTTGGAGGATAAGTCAACATTCCTAAAATGAATCGTGATATAACAGAACTTTTAATTTCTGAAATCGGGTTTAAATTCGCGGTAATTTTAATATGGCATGATTTTAACGTGACCAAACCTACCGGGTAGCTTTTAGAAATCTTTAGTGTAATTGACCCGTGGTCGATTATTTTCGAGCGACATTATACATTTTCAACACATTGGCGACTCTCGGTTGTCATGAAAATCTCAAGATTTCAAATATAGACACAGGGTACAGAAATGACAGAAAAATCGATCTGGTGTCGTTTGACAGAAATTTTGCAATTAGGTGGAATCACCCACACACTAATCACATATCTCTGTTGAATCGACCTATCTCCGGTCTCTGATCGATTTTGATAATGCCGTAATGACCCTGGTTGAATTCTTGGTTGAATTCCTGGTTGAATTCTCAAGTCTATTGCGTTTAGATTCCTTAACGGCTTCACCCGATAGACTAGTTATCACGTGAGTGATCAGTTCAGGGAAAAGAACTATAGGCGCATCGATGAAAAGCCCGACTCATTCAATTGAAAACAGAATTGGAAAATCAGGATGTCACATTGTAAGTAAGTATTTTGTTAATTTCTTATTCACTTAATGGCATTAATTGTTGTGACTTATCTATAAAAAAAAAAAAATCACTTCAAAAGATCTTGCAAAAAATTAACACCTTCTTATAAAGAGGTTATTATTAATTAATAATTAATGATGAGTAAAAAGTAATTAGTTGATTACTTGTGTTAAATCATGCAATTGTGAAATCTCTAATAAAATATATATGTAATTTCTTATGTCCCAATAGTTGTACATGAATTCATGTATGCGTTATGTGGTGTGACTTGTGTGACTATGCTACATGATGTGGCGCCACATGGCATATTATCATTAGTGAAACTCTATTTGACTCATTAAGTATAATATACATATCATAATCTATAGTTACTTGTAAGTAAGTATTTTGTATTAATTGTATCCATTAATTATTACTCATTTTTATAATATGGGAAATACTCAATTCCCTCATACGAGCAAAGAGAAAATTACATGAATGCAATGCCCAAAGAAAATAACATTTTCTAGCAAGCGTTATGCAAAATTATGCTATAATAACCAAAATCCACCAACTCTAGCAACAATTTTTACTTTCAAACCAATTATGGTCCAAAAGTTTTAAATAAATAAAATTCATTGACAAAGTGACCGCTTTTCTAAATGAGAAAGAGAACCCCTTTAATGTGAAGATGGTCTTTCTTTTATCCTTTCCATAGAGGACTAGATGGTACTCTTTATTGACTGAGACATACTCTTTCTCTTTCTCTTTTTATAAAGCACTAAATCATATCTTGATCTTTCTTTTTTCCTTTCCATAGAGGATTGAATGGTACTCTTTATTGACTGAGACATACTCTTTCTCTTTCTCTTTCTCTTTCTCTTTATAAAGCACTCAATCATACTCACAAAAAGAAGGGGCAAAAAAAAAATGCTTCAAAAAGCTGTCCGTATAAATCGACTCCTCCTCACAGTTTCCGCTAGCATTGATCCTTTCTATTGCTTCTTCTTGCCTTGCTTTCATATCTACCCGCTTTCTTGTAGTTTGAGTCATGAAACTCATAAGCATGAATTTTACCGGGTTTCAATTGTAAGTGCTAGTATAAACACCTAGAGGGGGGTGAATAGGTGTTAAAATAATTTTCGCAAAGAGTAGTAAGAAATTTTTCTTTTGAATATGAGTCTGAAGAGTAGTAAGACTTTTAGCAAGTTCAGACTTTAGTAGTTAAATTAAACTACGAACAAAATAAAGGAGTTCAGGGAAGAGAATAATAACACATAATCTATAGTGGTTCGGCTTTGTCGCGACCAATTTTTTCGAGATTTGGACCACCTAGGGTTTGGCTAATGGATTGTTAAGCCTGGACTTAACTCGGGCTCTCCCAAGCCCATACCAATTCGCGACTTAGGTTCAAGTTCTTAACATGTAATTGTTTTAATTAGGAGTCGCCACTAATCTATTTTTGGTGGGTCGATTAGAAACCCAAGTAAAGTAACGGGAGTTTTACTTTACTTCTACGAACCAGAGATTATGGGTACGGGGACTTGGTTACACTAGATTTCTCTAATGCCCTTTCGGTACCATTCTTTTAATTTTGAAAAATGTTTGGCAAGGAGTTTGGATTGATTTAAAACTAATTCCCTAACATGTGAGGTGTTCATGCAGGTGCGCAAACCACCAATTTAACACTCAAGTAAAGCAGAAAATAAATTACAGGACTTACCTCAAAGCAACGAAAGCATCGCAATGTTAGTTTAGAATTCATATCGCAGTCCTAAATATGATTTCTAATTAACACGCAATTTTTGTTTTGTTTTCACTTAATTAATGAAAAACATGCAATATGCAATGCGTGCCACTAATTTAACATGGCAACATGACTTAGCTATATGATCTAAGCAATATGACATAACTAAGCATGTGATCTATCCTAAGCATGAGATGATTTATTCTAAATATTTTGTTTGTATTTTTTATGAGATTCGAAATTAAAGAAATGCAACATTTAAATATGCAATCTAAATTAATCTAATGACTTAATTCTAATGACGGGCAATTTCTAATTAAATGCACCTAACAAAAATCACTAAATGACGTGCATTGTATGAAACTAATTCTATATGACGTGCACATGATTTTTATTTTTCTAATAAGCATGCAATCTATTTAGGAGAAATTATCTAAACCTATAATATGCAATCTTAGCATGCAATGACGTGCAAAAAAATGCCCTAATTCTACATGACATATGCATATGACATTTTTTATTAAAAAAATGCAATCTATCATAGAAATTGCAACTAATTTATCCTAAGACAAATTTTATGAAATTTCAAATGATCTAGCTAGATTAAGATTCTATCTAATTTAAACTAGGGATTAAGTCATATTAAATCCTAATTTAAACTAAAACATTATCTAAATCTAAAATGCCATTTATCTAAAAAGATGATCTAAATTTGAAATGAAACATGCAATCACAATCTAATATGCACAATGATTCTTTTGTGTTTTTCTTTAAGAAATTCGAAATTAAAACTAACACATAGTTAAACATGCAATTCAAACTAACAACCTAAATGATTGCACTTTCTTTTCTTTTTTCTTTTTTTGGACAAAGTCTCCATTTATATTAGCATTGTAAATCATGCTACTTGAGTGGTTTGATTTTCTTTCCTTTATCCCTTTCAAGCTTCGTGTCCGTGCGGCGGTCACCGGCTCCGGTGAGGGCAGCAGATCGGAGGTCCGCGGGGAAGAAACTCCGGCGGCAGCGGTGGCGGAGTTCGGAAAGGGGACTCGCGGGTCACTGCCAATTGCGAACAGCGGGTGCTGTGCGGGGGGTTTGGATCCGAGCGGCGTCGAGGGGAGTCACGGACGGCTGGGCTGAAGCTTCGCGGATGGAGGTTGCAGAGGAGGGGCAGCAATTTGGGGAAGATGGTGAATAGTAGGGGTCAAATCACTCTTTACTTTTCACCTCTCCCTCTCTCTCTCTCTCTCTCTCACGTCACTCTCCCTCTTCCTTCGTACTCTTTCTCTCTTTTTACTTTCAAACTCCACGGATGGCTTCTCTCCCCTCTTTCACTTTTTCCTCAATTTTTCCAAAAAGAAGCTCCCCCCGCCCCCCTTCGTACCTTTGTTGCTTTTATAGGGGGTCGGGGATAAGTTTTAGATTTCCCCTTCAAATCTACATCCGCGATATATTTTAACCAACTAATCACTATTGATAAAAATTGAGATTACGATAAATATTTTCTCGAAATCCAAATCTCGAGAAGATAAATCACAATTTTTTTTCCACACATGTGCCCTATTCAAAAAATTCATATCCCGAAAAAAAATTCAAAAATTTTTTTTAAATTTTTTTTTTTTTCACGAGATAATTGATTTGCAAAAAATAATGGGCTTGGGCTAATTTGCTCATTTCATGGGCTTAGTCCGACCTGCCAATTTAAAACCCGAAAACACCAATTCGGCCCATCCACTACCGATCCAGTAAATAAAATGCAAAATATGCAAACTAAATGTAGCTATGCAATTAATATTTTTTTCAGGGATAAAATTAACCCCTAATTTTTTATGCAATAAATGACTAAATGGATCGCCAAAATTTAGGTGTCAACACTGCCCCTCTTTGAAGGTGAGCTCGAAGAGGTTGCCTTCAAAGACAAATTGAATCTAAATTTTGACCATGCAAATGCACTGAATTATTTTTTTGTCGGAAAATGAATTCCATTTTTAATGCAATTTATATGATGCATGGAAATGCTAATGCAAATGCATGATGTCAAAGGGAAGAACGTACCTACAGTTACTTACCAGCCAGTGCGGTAAAGCATCTTGAGGTACATGCTAAATCCCTATTTACTCCACAAGTACCCAACTCTCACTCAGGTTCCTTGAAAAGCGTAACAGGTAAGAACATTTACATCCGAAGTGAAATGTTCAACGGAAGAAATTGAGACATCCAGATCCAGACTGAGATGTCAAAATTTTTGAAAAACTCAAAATACCTAGATCCAGACTAAGGTATAATGAGGAAGCTCGAAAAACATTCACATCCAAAGTGAAATGTTTAACGAAAAGAATTAAGACATCTAGATCCAGACTGAGATGTCAAGATTTTGTGCTCAAAATACCTAGATCCAAACTAAGGTATAATGAGAAGGATTAACAAACATTCACATGCAGAGTGAAATGTTTGAATGAAAATAATCAAAACATCCGGGTCTAGACTGAGATGTCAAGGTTTTTGTACTCGAGATACCTAGATCCAGACTAAGTATAACGAGAAAGGTCGAAAAAACATTCACATCCAGTGAAACATTCAACGAAGAGAATTGAGACATCCCGGATCCGGGCGAGATGTCGAAATTTTGGAATGCAATTTGTATGCAAATGGTAAAGGAACTTACCTGGAATAACTTACCTTCAAAGAGGGTAGAGTGATTCAAGATAGTTGGTGTTACATGTCCAGGACTCGTACCATTTTACGGTCGCCCAGAATAGTAACATATGGCTTTGTAAAGAGACTGCTTTCCCAGGACTCGTACCATTCTACGGTCGCCCAGTATGACAGTGTTTGGTTGTGTCTAGGACCCGTACCATTCTACGGTCGCCTAAACGGGGATTTACCTTTCAAGACCCGTACCATTCTACGGTCGCCTGAATAGGGAAATAGGTTTTGTCTAGGACCCGTTCTATTCTACGGTCGCCTAAACGGGGATTTACCTTCCAGGACCCGTACCATTCTACGGTCGCTGAATAGGGAAATAGGTTTTGTCTAGGATCCGTTCTATTCTACGGTCACCTAAACGGGGTTTACCTTCCCGGGACCCGTACCATTCTCTGCCGCTTTGAATAGGGAAATAGATGTTGTCTAGGACCCGTTCTATTCTACGGTCACCTAGACTGAGATTTTGCTTGGCTAGGACTCGAACCATTCTTCGGTCGCCCAGCCTTGCAAAAGAGATCAACTGACTAGGACCCGAACCGTTCTTCCGTCGCCTTAATCAGATTGGCTCTGGAGGAAAATCTTTGGGGGGACAACTCAGTCGAGTGTCGGTGTAAAGGACTCAGGCTACGAAAGCACGCCAAGTCGATAAAAGAAATCCCGGCTATGGAAGCACGCCGGTTCGATAAAATGGACTTCGGGCTATGAAAGCACGCCAGGTCAAGAACTCCGGGCTACGAAAGCACGCCATTTCGATAAAATGAACTCTGGGCTACGAAAGCACGTCATGTCAAGAGCACGCCGAGTCAATAAAGGGGACTCTGGGCTACAAAGGCTCGCCGAGTCAATGAAAATGACTCGGGCTATGAAAGCACACCAGGTCGATATAATTGGACAACTTGACCAAGTCAAGTGTCGATGTACTTGAGAGAGAATACCTGCACAATGACAAGTATTTTAGAGTATGGTAGAGATATACTTACCTGATGATATCTCTGATTCTTGGGGATATGTCTTTTGGAATTTGGATATCATGTGGAGGTCTTTCACCTCATGGTGGAGGTTTCTCATCTCCTAATATCATGAAACATTCTGAAAGGAACTTGAATTACCTATCGAGACATGATTTAGAGCAAAAAGCGATATGCATTCATCAAAAAGATAGACAACCGAGCTACTCTAGAATGCATATTTCAAAATTCAAAGAGATTTTCATCAACTCAATTGGGGTTCATGCATAATGACCTTTGCATCACCCAAATTTCCCTTTGGAAGAATTATCATTCAAGACAATCTTCACTCATGGCATGGATTTCCTAAGAATACCAAATGAGAGACCTTGGTTAAAAGGACTTTCACTCACTCTCATTTAGAGGCTATTTTATGAGAATCACTCCGTCTCACTATCGTCATACCAACAAGGGTCTGAGTTTTCTCGCAAGCGGTACGACCTTACCAATCTCGAGAGGTCTTTGATAGGGACCGTAATGTGGGCTCGGTCAACGGCTTAACAAAGGGACTCTTTGAGTCAAGGCTATTGAAAGAACAACTCTTTAATCATCTCCGGGTTTACAAGTCAAGAACCCTGCAAAATGAGAAAGATATAATCTTGCTCGCACTTCTTCGAGCGATGCTTATAAACATACGAACTCTTACGTTAATTCAAATGCCCTAATCTGAAGAGACTTTGTAAGGGACGCAACGTAGGTTGGGTTCATGGGTTGAGAAATGAAAGGATCATTAGACTCAAAATGTGTGTAAAAGGTGTGAGTTGATGATCATCTTGGCATTGCCACCAGTTTTCTTTTTCACCATTGGGGATTGCCTTTATGAAGTCCCCCATTGATTGTAAAAACTCAACTTTTGAGTTCTTTGAGTGTTGCTTTATCAGGATTCAATTCTTGCAATTGAGAGTCACCTTATCTTGACTCTCTTTTTTCATCTATGGGCATTGGCCTTGCTTTTACCAGGTACACCACTTTTTCATGCCCCTAGTTCTCGTTCATTTTTTCTTCACATTTTTTTTCATGGGCATTGGCCTTGCTTTTACCAGGCACACTGCTTTTTCATGCCCCTTAGTTCTATTTTGAATTCAATTCTTGCGCACAATGCAGGCGTCAAGCAATTACACTTTGAATGGCACTTGAACTTTCAAAGGTCCTCATCTGGCTTTTGTCTTGCCCTAGTGTGGGGGATGATCACCAACTGGGTTTAAAGAAATAAAATTGCAGGCTCAAATGGGCTATGCAAAGGATATAAGTGTATGGGATAGAGAAAGAAATGCTCTTCATCATCCTAAGGCACTTAAATTAACACATGAATTCAATGTAATAGCATGACTTGAAGATTGATGCAAGTGAGAGCAAGAAGATTTCAATTCATTTTCCTCACCTCATGATGCCATTTGATCTCTTAGTTGCCCCGATGTGGGGTGATTCTTGACAGGGGGTGATTTGAAAGAATATCCATAAGTGTATGGGCTCAAAAGGGTTAAGCAACAGATCTGTAGTGTTTGGGATAGAGATATGAATTGCCTCTCATCATTTCGGTTGCCGTACCTTTTGCGAGAGAACTCTTTACCTTATGGATATGAACCTTCCTAAACTCATCTCACAAGTGTATGAATATGGGGTTTGTGTATAGGATAGGGTTTGCCTTTCATCATCCCGACTCGTCTCATTTAGTATGCTCAATCAATTCCACATCATTCATTAAATTAGTCCATCTTGATGTTCTTTAGTGGAATTGGTGGATAAAACATGTAAGAGTCATCATGCAAAACCCTTTTTTTAAAAAAGAACTCAACAGCTTTAAGCATGTCAACTTCAAACAATTTTCTATACTGCAAAATGGTTTTAAGCATTCATTCATTGATTCCTCTACAATGGGAATTGCCTCAGCAGTTGATGTCTTTGGATTGTTCCTATCATTCAAGATTGAAAATCCACTTTTGCCCCTGCACAAGAGAATGTGCATCAGTATGATACTATGCAACATTAAAGTAAATTTGAAATGCACATCCATTTTGGCTCGGGTCGAGATTTTGTCTCAGTCATGTCACTACTAGAATCTGTAGTGCCCCAATTCGTCATCATCGATTTCTTATTGATGTGCAAGAAAATCGTTCGGGACAAGTAAGAGGATAAGTAGTTCTTAATGTCTTCTTTACTCTTGGGAGATGTCATCAAGATCAACTAGGAAATGATCCCTTGCCCCACGCTTATTTTTCCTTCGAATGTATGTTCCCAAATCAATGGGCCCGCTATCACTGGAAATTGACGCGTTACTTTCAAACGCCTCTCTGTTATGTTCTGAGACATGAAGTAAATGAGTTAGAAAAACAAACAAGGGTAACCTAATGCCTGCTTTTGAAAATGGCTTCAAAAATGATTTTTTTTTTGTTCTTTTGGATTTTTTTTTGGATGAGGAAGCATGAAGAAGCCTAGTCCTCAGAATTCTCCTTGGATGATATTTTCTTTTCATTGTTGGATATCATCATCGGGCTAGTTTGGTGTACCCCATCATGTCCTCAAAACAAAACTTGTAATTCTATTGATATCCATCAATCAAATTACATTTATTGGAATGTATTGTTCAAGCACATAAGAAATTGAAATCAATCCCTAAAAAGAGATAAAAATTCCCAAGGGAAGGTGCATGCCCCTAATTAAATGAGGAAATGGAACAACTTAGGACCATGAATCATGTGTACTTGAATTCTTCACCCTCCTTGATCTTGTGAGGCAAACCCTTGGTCGATATTCTTCCATCTAGATATGTTGCTATCTCTTCATGATGGCATCAAACTCGACTACCTCGGGAAAATGAGAAGATTCAAAAGGTCTTCTTGGTTCTCTTCTTGGAGTCGCAATTTCTCACTAAAGATAGATTGCAACATTTTTGCTTGACGAGATAAGCTCTTTTTTATCCGTCATTTTAACTCTCGATCGTGAACGGATGGGTGAGCGGGATCGTTCCATAATCACCTAATTCAAATGAACGGGAACATGTAAGCATGAGGGTAAATAGAAAGTCGATCCATGACAATGATCAAATCAATTTTCCCATTTTTTTCATTTATTCATGAAAAGTTCTTACAAGAAGGGCATTTCCTAAAAATGGACTAGGAAAATAAAGATAGACACCCTAACAAGACCAAATTTCCTAAACATGAATTGAAAACAAATTCTCCAAAGTGTTTTTTTTTTTTTTTTTTTTTTTTTTGCAAATGATTCATTTCATGGCAATTTCCTCATTTCATTTCTAATTGACAAATGAATTAGATCAAACGACTAACCTAGATTGTCATGGATGGACCAAAAGTAAATTGCATAGTATAAGGATAGAAGACTTACTTCACCAAGGAAAATTAATGGCAATCACATAGAAATGCGCATGATAAGTGGCTCGATTTCTACTCTATAAGGCTTATCAAAGTGGAGCCACAAGGATGATCGGACTAGCCACGAGCTTGTGGACTATGTCGGGTCCTCATGACTCGGCTTGGTCAAAGAGCCGACCCGGGTCGCGAGCATGCGGACCGAGGTGGGTACTCTTGACACTATGAAAGAAACCGGGATTGAGATGGGCGACTCGTACCGCAAGCATGCGGTCGGAGTAGCAAACATCTCAATACCATCCTAGATGATCCTAATGCGGCCGGGTCGGCGCGGGTTGTGTGCAATAGTGTAGTGCTAGATGCAAGGCATGCATCACAGTTTATATCAAGCAACACTTCGTTCATGAAAATAAACCATACATTCCTACACCTCCCCGCAAAACAAATGTTAACAAACACTTCCCTTATACCTCCCATCCTGCAAAAACATTTAACACCTTAAATGTTAGGGACGATACTGAGTCATCGCTGCCAAACAAAAATATTTTTTTCAAAAAAGGAAAATTGGCCTAAGTCCACTAAGAGTTTCAACTCAAGTCCCAGAGTCGCCAAGCTGTCGCGACCAATTTTTCGAGATTTGGACCACCTAGGGTTTGGCTAATGGATTGTTAAGCCTGGACTTAACTCGGGCTCTCCCAAGCCCATACCAATTCGCGACTTAGGTTCAAGTTCTTAACATGTAATTGTTTTAATTAGGAGTCGCCACTAATCTATTTTTGGTGGGTCGATTAGAAACCCAAGTAAAGTAACGGGAGTTTTACTTTACTTCTACGAACCTGTGAGATTATGGGTACGGGGACTTGGTTACACTAGATTTCTCTAATGCCCTTTCGGTACCATTCTTTTAATTTTGAAAATGTTTGGCAAGGAGTTTGGATTGATTTAAAACTAATTCCCTAACATGAGGTGTTCATGCAGGTGCGCAAACCACCAATTTAACACTCAAGTAAAGCAGAAAATAAATTACAGGACTTACCTCAAAGCAACGAAAGCATCTCGCAATGTTAGTTTAGAATTCATATCGGCAGTCCTAAATATGATTTCTAATTAACACGCAATTTTTTTTTTTGTTTTCACTTAATTAATGAAAAACATGCAATATGCAATGCGTGCCACTAATTTAACATGGCAACATGACTTAGCTATATGATCTAAGCAATATGACATAACTAAGCATGTGATCTATCCTAAGCATGAGATGATTTATTCTAAATATTTTGTTTGTATTTTTTATGAGATTCGAAATTAAAGAAATGCAACATTTAAATATGCAATCTAAATTAATCTAATGACTTAATTCTAATGACGGGCAATTTCTAATTAAATGCACCTAACAAAAATCACTAAATGACGTGCATTGTATGAAACTAATTCTATATGACGTGCACATGATTTTTATTTTCCTAATAAGCATGCAATCTATTTAGGAGAAATTATCTAAACCTATAATATGCAATCTTAGCATGCAATGACGTGCAAAAAATGCCCTAATTCTACATGACATATGCATATGACATTTTTTATTAAAAAAAAATGCAATCTATCATAGAAATTGCAACTAATTTATCCTAAGACAAATTTTATGAAATTTCAAATGATCTAGCTAGATTAAGATTCTATCTAATTTAAACTAGGATTAAGTCATATTAAATCCTAATTTAAACTAAAACATTATCTAAATCTAAAATGCCATTTATCTAAAAAAGATGATCTAAATTTGAAATATTTCATCTAAAGCCTTTATAGATGAAATAAAAACCCAGCGCGGTTGCGAATCGGGTGATACATTGAGATTTTCAATTATGCGAGAGAAATAAACAAAGAAACAAAGATATAAAAATAAAATAAGATAAAATAAACCAGCCTAATAAAATAAAGCAAATCTACCTAATTTGATTTTTTTTTTTTTTAATAAAAGAAAATCTTGACCACCGGTTAGGGACTCCGGCGAAGGGTTCCGGCGAGAGAGAGCTCGTCGGCTAGGGTTCCGGCGAGGGCAAACCGGTGGCGGAAGAGCTCCGGCAACAAGAGGAACGGCGGAGACCGGCGTGGGGACTCGCGGATCTGGGTGCGGGTGTCGCGGGCGAGGGACTCCGAGCGCGAGCTGAAGCACGGCGGAGACGGCGTCGGGGCGGCGTCGCGAGCGGAGCAGGGGCTTCGACGCGTTCCGGCGAGGCAACGTCGGATCTGGGCCGATCTGGAGCAACGACGTCAGGGAGCAACTCCGGTGCGGCGGATCGAGGTTGATGCGGCAAATCAGGGACGGCGGGGCAGCAGAAACGTCAGATCGTCGCCGGATCTGGGAGTTGCAGGCGACAGGACCGATCTGCTGGGTCTCCGGGCGCCGGGGCTCGCGGATGAAGATGCGGCGGCGGAACGTCGGGGCGGCTCAGGCGAGGGGCGGCGTCGCGGCTTCGGGCGGACTGGCGTAGGCACTCGCGGACGGAGGCCGGCGGCGGTGAGCAGCAGTGGCGCCGGCTGCTCTTCGGGGAAGATGAACAGTAGCCGATTAGGGTTTCGGCTACTTTTTTTTTTTTTTTTTTCTCTCCACTCACTTTTTACCTTTTTCTCTCTTTTTCACCAATGGAAAAAGAACCCCTTTTCGACCGTACGCAACTCCTTTTATACCCCAAAAAATTGTATCTTCGTGGTATATTTTACTGCCAATTTTGCTCGCGTAAAATTTCATCGAATATATTATTTCATCCCGCGCAATATTTTTTTGCATATTCGATCAAAAAATTCCCCTTTTTGCGCAAAAACACATCCGAGTGTATATTACCTAAAATTTTAACGGAATATAAAACTTGCCTAAACTATATGCCATGTGATTTGATTTTTTTTTATATTATTTAGCAAAAATTAACCCCAAAAATTTAGGTGTCAACACCGCTCTTAACAGTATAAGCTCATGTTCTTGTATTAATCCATACCGATTTATCCTCTTTTTCTTGCGATCTGAGTGGAATTGAGAGTATTTCACTTGTTGTATTTTCATTGACCAAATTCTAAAGAAGCTGTTCATTCCACTATAGAATGTCTTTGTGTATTAGCTCAACAACTTTCTATGGTTCATGCCTATTTGCAAATCCTCCAATGGCTCCTCTAGGGAGCCATTTTGCCTCTCTTATATTGATCTTTTTTTTGTTCCCAACTGCCTACCTCATCGATGATAGAATGGAATCTCTGCCCATGAGGATACTCTACCAACCCAACGAGGGTCGAAAACCCTTTTCAGCTCACACAAAATCAAAAAGGGAAAGTAAAGTCCTTTTAAAATTTTGCACCATAAAGAAGAGGGAGATTGTATCAGACGTCAAGCTTGTTTACCTAGCATTGCTATGTTGAAGGCAATTAGATATCGGAATCCGAATACATGAGGCTATTATATTTGCCCGCCTAGTGGTAACCCTCTTTGAAGAGAAGACGGGAAGTCTACCTTGCCTCCCGATGGCCCCCCTATTCACAAGTGACTATTTGTTTTCCCCATCCAGGTAGGAATACCCTAGAATTTTGCATCTTAGAGTTCACACAAAACAGTTTAAAAACATACTCAAGTCCCAAGCACATACTTCTAGCTTAGAATTTAAGTAATATATTTTGCTAAGCATGCACTTCACATTCTTGTCCATTAGAGCAAAGGCCAGTTACAAGACAAAATTTTTCATTCGAAACTGCCTTCCATAAAGAAACTACCCAACCACTATATTTATCGAGGGGTGGGAGGTGCCTCTATCCCTTCTATATTAACATCCCTATAGTATTGGGACCCACCTTGTGGGCTAGATTACCCCACCATAAAATCAACCCCTTCATTGGGAGTGAAAGTCTTTTAAAGACTTGCTCAGGTCCGAGTTGTCCTAGATTTCGGATTACATTAACATTTTGGCTAATAAATTTAAAAGTTTAATTTTTTTTGTGAAAAACTAGATTTAGGAACTCTTTTATTATATTCAACTTTTTAGTACTCGTGACTCTATTAACTAGTCGATGGGCACAACCGAATCTTCTTGTCGCTAACCATCATTTTACTTAACTGGTGTGGCATGAATGATAGATAAAGGGGGATGGTACCAAAAGAGTGCCTTTGAATTACATTAACCTCTTGGTTGATAAATTTTAAAAGTTTAATTTTTTTTTTTGTGAAAAACTATACTTAGGAACTCTTTTATTATATTTGACTTTTTCTAGTACTCTCAACTCTATTAACTAGTCAGATGGGCGTGATCGAATCTTCTTGTTGCTAATCATCTTTTTACTTAACTGACGTGGCATGAATGATAGATAGGAGGGGATAGTACCAAAAAGAGTTGGCAATCTTGTTGGGCCACTTTACTCAATGTTGATGGGGTCAAGAGGGACTAAGCAAGGGCCACAACCCTCGCCGACCAAAATGAATGGAATAAAAGGAAAGAAGAAAGGTAATGAAAAAAGAAAACAAAGCAAAAAAAAAAAAAAGTAATAAAAAAAATAAAAATAAAAAATATTATTAAAAATGTCCATAAACGTGCCGCAAAGGATAGTTGTGTTCATGTCAAGTCCATATCCAGTGATTTTCAATCAAAATCAATTGAATAGATTCAATCAGTACAAATATAAAAGCATCTAACATTAAATTAATCTCATAAAAGAGTTTAATAAAATAAATTTAGGATATTTTTAATATTTTCTTGGATGTTATGCCCCTGGAGCACTTCCTAAAAGTGACATGTCACGTTACATCACGTCGGTAAATTTCGTAAAACTAAAACTTGTGGGAGCCTATCTTAAGACATGTGTGGCCGACGCGAACTGTGAGGAGCACGAGTCGACACAATTTATACCTCAGGAGCAAGAACTCATCTTTAAAGTGAAGTCGGTCGAAATCAGCTGTTCATCATGTCGACCGTCATTGTCGTTTGTATTTCAAGTGGGGTTTGGTTAAAATGCGGTCTGGTCCAGGTGAAATGAACCATGTGTTTCATTTCATTTCATTTATTTCTTTTCTTTTATTTTCTTTACAATGTTCCCCACTTTTTCATCAATTTTGTTCTTTACATATTTTGACTTGGCATCTTTTTAGCATCTTTGAATAATCATATTAATGAGCAATCTCTCCATTGTATGGGCATGCAACGAGAGAGGTAGAAATAATGACCTTGGTAAAAAAATCCAATTTTTCCAGCTTGCGCCTTCCAATTGTCATTTGTTTCTTCACTTCTTTGCAAATACCCCGACGACCGCACCATACTTTCGAACGGGTGTTTCTAAGGATTTTTAAAAGGAGATCACCACCTCCTTCCTATTTGTCAATTCAATTAAAGAGCAAATATAATCTATTAATCTGAAACATTTGAAATTTTGTGTTACGACATTTTATGTGAAAGACATGAAAAAATATCAGAACTTGTTACGACTCGAGAATCCATCTCTGTCAATATACCATAGACCTTCCCCTTTAGAACTCCTTTCAATTGAATTAAAAGACAACAATGAAAATTAAAATAATCTTTCTCTATATATAAAATATCGAAACAATGTTGTTACAATCTTACAGGAAACAATTTCCCTGGAGATTTTCATCAGGTATTACGAGGAACAACAAGAGGTGACACAATTCTAAACGCTACAAATTTTTCTCCGGTAGCCACTGGATGCACCTCAGCACTTGCTTCTCTCTCCAGCAAAATCCTCGGACTGACTCTCTAGTCTGTAGCCCCCACATTAGCGTTGGCCCAAGACAGAGATTGTCTTTGATTCATCACCATGCCGGTGGATCATGCAATTTCATCGAGAACCCCACTTCTGTTTTCTCAACGGACTTGCTCAAAATGGTTTCTGCAAGTACGTGGACACGTCCTGAAGAGTCGAGAACTGATCCCACTGATACTGTCGTTGCGCGAACGCTTCGTCCAAGAAGTCATCCATCGATTCGAACTGGAAATCGAGGGCCTTCTCCCAATCTTCCCACTTCGCATCGCTCTGCAATTCCTTCTTGCACGCCAAATCCGGGGACACCACGTGCTCTGAGCAGCTAGAATCCGTGTGCAGCCTCGGCACCGACTCCGATGAGTCCATGTACACGTGATCCTTAGTCATTGGTGAATGCCCGTACTGCGGAGTTGTGTACAGGTTCAGCGCCCCTGGCATAACAATCTGCGGCTTGATCTCCGTTTCGGGGAATTCTGCAGGTTTACTGAGCGTGGAAGGGAAATGCTTCTCTATGGTGCCCTTCTTGTTGTATATCCGGCAAAGAACCCAGTCATCAAGCTGCAATATTAGTAAGGCTCGACGTTAATCATTGAGGTTCCTTTAATGAACTCGTCCAATTACATGTGTGGGAACACCGAAAACAGTGAGAAGAAGGGAAAGACAGTAATTACCCTCGAGTTCTTCTTTTGGCCGGCGGATCGATCGACATTGGCGAGGCGGTACTCGTGCATGATCCAATTGGTCTTCACTCCTTTAGGAGCTTTCCCGGCATTAAACACTAGCGCCTTTTTTATGCCTAGCGTCTTTGGGTGGCCGATCGGCTTATCAGCTCCAGTCGCCTTCCAAAACCCAGTTCCGGCTACCCGGTTCGGCCGTGACCCGTTGGGGTACTTGCGGTCCCTTGGAGAAAAGAAGTACCATTCTTTTTCGCCGTACAGAGCCATTTCTGCAAAATCCCAAGCCAAACTCTATCAGAAATCATGTCCTTACAGTAACAAATCCAAGTAAAAAACGGATTTTTTCACAAGAAAATCACCCAAAAACCGGCAAAACTCGTCGACCCATTTCCCAGAATGGAATGATTCACCAAAACCAACACAAGTAGGAACAGAAATTGATCAGGAACGGAGCCTGCAGAAGCAGAGAAAGGGCCTGAAAGTACCAGGAAGGTCCCAGGGGTCGAACTTGTAGAGATCGATCTCCGCAATGACGGGGGCGGAGATGGGGAGAGAAGAGCACTGGCGAATCAAGTAATGGCTCACCAACTCCTCGTCCGTGGGGTGGAACCTGAACCCCGCTGGCAACTCCAACTGCGCCTTCTTCATCTTCTCGCTCTCAACTCTGTTCGTCTTCTTCCGCAACTCTTTGGTCCCCTACTTTTCACTCTCCAAGCTTCGAGCTCCTTCGACTTCGGAACATGAGCCGACTAGGGGTATATATACAGACACGGCCTCTGCCTATTGGGGTAATTCTGACACGTGAGGTAGACGAGACAGGTTGCATCTGGATCGAACCTGAGCTCCTTCAGGAACAAGTGGTGACGGCAGGCGGGACAGCCGAGTCGAGGGGTCAATCGCAGGTGGACACGTGCCATGGCGTCCGTCAGCTAATTTGTCTGAACTCGGGGAATGGGTAGAGGGGAGTGGCGGCGACGGTAATTAAAATGATCTCTCGCGACTCCTTGACCGTCGCGCCACCTTGCCCTTTTGCCCCCTCATGGAGTCCAACCCCTTCTTCTGGGAATGTTCTTCGTAGCATAGAATTTTCGAGAACATAATTCCTGGCTGTGGAGAAAATACACATAATTCGTTCTTTTCTTTATCTTGCTCTTATCTAATTTTCAACTTGATTTTTGACCAGTCATCTTATTTTCCTTCGACCTGTCAAATCGCCCATACAAACACATATCATGATTTATTAAAGCGTATATGGCTACATGAGTTACCTCTTAAATTTAAGTAAGCTCCTAAAATGCTTCATCTTAGCCCTCATTTGGATCATTGAGAGAGAGAGAGAGTATTTCCTCTCCCTAGAGAGGAGAAAAATTGAGGGGGAAATTGAGGGTACTAAGGCGTGCGGGCACAACAATTTTAAAATAAGAAATGCATCCGTCAAGATCTCTACAATACAAATAGATAGACAGCAAAGACCCTCATAGGAATGAAAAATCCCCTTTCTTGATAAGGTAACCTTTAACCAACATCAAAGATCCAAGAAAGCCTTTGGTTAAAGGCTAGAGGTAACCCGCTAAGATAGCAATGAAGTCAAAGGAGGTTGATTTTTAAGTCTCTCCTGCGGATTAACTGAGGATGGATTGATGACCTTCGGCGGCTTTACTTGGATGGGTCAAACAACGCTGGGAGGTGGTGGGATTTTGACCACATTTGACCAATGTTGCACGTTGAATATAAATAATTCACATATGGGCTACGAAAGTAGCAATAACTCGTGCTATTAAGCAACATGAATGGCATGATTACTACTCTTATTGGGCATGGTTCTTTAGTGAAAACCATCAAACCTCAAAAGTCGTAATTTACGAAACCCATGTACATGGTAAAAAGTCAGACACTTTGTCGCGGTTGAAGCCAATGGAAGAATCTACATTAGACACCTGGCGGAAAAAAATTAAAAATTATGCATAAGAAGACAAAGATTTTTGTCTAAAAAGTGTTATGCCAGTAAACATACATACATACATACATATACATATAGATATATATATATATATATATATATATATAAATATATAAAGTTATGTTAAGTATCTTACATATTGGTACTTGGTTGCGCCATATCCTATTTTTTGATATTAATAGAGTTTGAAATATATATATAGAAGTCATCATCGATTCCTTAATTTTCTAGAAGGCCCTGGTTTTCCTCTATCTTCAGTTGTAAGAAACCAAATCCATAATTAGCGGAATATACATATCGATGTTACCCGCATGCAAATTTAATTGAAAATTACTATAAATGATGTCCTGTAACCCATTCGATTGGAAAAATGGTTCATGAATATTTTCGCCAATTATGGATGAAGCAAAATATGTTTTCTCTCGAGGATCAATGTCGCCACAGTGAAGGAATAATAAGCTTATGTAACCCTATCTAAACTAAAAATGAAATGAAAGGAAGTAGATAAATGAAGAAGTAGGGAAAATAGTGATGCACAAGCTTCTAGTTTGACCAGTTACTACGCGAATGATAACCATTTTTTCAAAAATCAATTTCTGTTTAAAAATTAATTTTCTTTATTTATATTCCTTAGATGAGTTTCTAAGAAAAAATACGCATTTGATAAACTTACAAAATTTATGTTCCTGGAATATAAATTTATTTAATAACAACACAAAATTTCTCCCTCTCAAGTGGTGATGGGAGGTGGTTGGCAGGTAGGTAGATTGGCGATGAGATATCGGTGTCCGGCAATTGGAGGCCGACGACCGGCGTCTCGTGGCAAGTGTCCTGCAATGACAACAGCGAGTGTCCGATGGCGGGCGATTAGCGCTAGGTGGGTAGCAAGTAGTAATGAGAGTGAACGATAATAAGAGTATTCATTTCTTACTTTTGTTCTAGAAATTTAAAAAAAAAAAAAAGCTAAAAATTTAATTTATGATTTCTGTCCCAAATCTATTTCTGTAATATAAATCTGTTTTAGAAATAGAAAATGAAATTGCATTATCAAACAGATTTATGTTTCAAGCCTATTTCAAGAGATAGAAAAACAGAGAAATAGAGAAATATAATGGTTATGATGTGCTCTCTTAGATGTCAATGTTGGAGAAATATGAAGGAAGTCATGTAGGTTGATGTCCGAGACGTGTTCCATGAGATAGGCATACATGGGAAGGTCCAAATAAAAGAGGATAAACACAAAGAGGAATCTACTTAGATAGCGCCATGTCTTATTTTCGTGTAATACATCGCCCCCGGTATTGCCTAAAGAAGAAAGGGAAGTTCAACGATTACTCCCATCTTCCAATTAGAATGGAGGAGCAATCGTCCTTAGATAGAAACTTACTTCGCCAGGCAATTGAATATATATCGAGCACGTCTCGAGTATTTTCATTATTGTAATCTTCCCCGTGGCCATGTGGGATCATCACATTGTGACTGTGGGACAAAACGGGTTCTTTAATTGAGCATATTCGATTTCAAAAACTCCAAAGCTTTATTAGATAGATTCGACATAATACTGGCACCGTGTTTGTCCTGACACTGAGCAAAGTTTATGCAACTTACGAGAAAAGAATGGGGTTGAGTTTATACTAATTAAGATGTTAAAACATTATGGCTGTTTTGTAAATAAGAGCCTGTGAACCTCTTGGGAATAACCATTCCCAAAACAAAATCAAATACCTTAGTAATCTTTTTATATATTAATGGGTGTTTGGAGCTCTCTGAGCATCCAAGTTATTCTCACCGATGAGACAATTCTTCATCCCTGTTCATCCAGAAAATATCAAAAATACACAAGTCTATGCTATTTGGGGTGGTTTGAGAGACTACACGAATGTGGCAAGTCGAACCCTCCGTATTGAGCAAGAAGGACTAGCACGATTACCATTTAAGTGAAGAATGGTGCATTAACTAATACCCTTGGGATTTGAATAGTTGATTAGGGGCTTCAGTCATTTTTCAACTCATGAACTGTATAGATCACCTATTCAAATCCCATCACTTGCATATAGATTGCTCTAAGTCAGATCACTTGCATAGGTCAAAGGTCTAGATGTTACTAAAATGTAGAACTCACAAGGTGTCTCATGGTTTCCCAAATGATCGATCTTCGTGCTTGTGTTCCTGGACGATGCATCAAATCATTTGTCAATCTTTTGGCAAGTCAAACATATGATTTGCAAAGTAGTCCACAAATGCTAGGTAAATATTCGTATAAGTGAGGAATTTTAACATTGTGTCTTTTATCCAAGGATATTGGGTCAACAAGTCAATTGAAAAGCATTGTGTGGAGCAGAGGTTGACCTAGCAAGAACATTTACAAGTTCCACCGCCTCATCCCAAGCGCATGAGGTTATTATTATTATTATTATTATTATTATTATTATTATTATTATTATTATTTGGTTGAAATGGAAATATATTAGATAGCTCGAAAGTGCAAGTACAAAAGACTTGAATCTGAACAAAGTAAAGCCCACAAGGGTTCCGAAGGGCTAGACAATCAGTTGAAAAGGAGTGATCCATCATGACAAACTTTTCCAAGCCAGTCCGCGACCCGGTTGGATTCCCTGCTACAATGGGCCAGGTTTAGGTCTTTGAAGCCCATCATCAGATTTTTGGCCTCGCTAATCAGATTATCCAAATCCCACGAACATGTGGTCTCTCCTTTAAGTTTTTTGACCAAAAGTGAACTGTCCAACTTCATTTGAAGCTTATATTCAGAACGTGCGCGAAGGTACTTTAGGGTTTCAACCATTGTAATAGTCTCCGTCTGTTCAGCCAAAACAGATCTCATCCATCTCGCAAAACCGTCTAAGGGCGCGTTTGATAACTATTATGTTCCCAAGAACAATTTTTATCAGAAATAATTATTTTTTATTCAGTTCCCATGAATAATTTTTAAACATTTTAAGTTGTTTGGTAACTGTCCAACATTTTTATTCCCGAATAGAATTGAGTTTGGTACCGTTCGAAAATTTATAATCCAAATCATTTTCTTTTAATTTTTTAATAATTTTATAACTTTTTTCTTCTTTTCTTTTCTTTCATTTTTCTTCTTCTTCTTTAAGGTTTGTTGGTCACTGGCTTGGGATGACCGGCGACCAGCCAGACGAGGGCTGGCAACCTCACTAGAGCGTCACCAGCCCTTAACGAGGCAGCACCTCGTCGGCCAAGCCTTGGTTGGGCAAACGACTTCTCCGAGCTCGCGCAACTGCTGACAGGGCTCAACCTCATCGAGGGGCAAGGTCAAGCCCCACTGGCAGCTGGGCAAGCTTAGCCTCACCCAACCATTGGTTGGGCCAAGGCTTGCCTTGGCGATGGCTGGGCGAGCCTCCAATGAACTCGTCGAACCTCGTCCAACCTAGTTGCCAAGGACCAACAGCAACGACAACAATTGAAGAAGAAGAGAGGGAAGAAATAAAAGAAAAAAGAAGAGAAAAATAGGTTGGTTTGATTTTAGAATTGTTCCCGGGAACAAAAAAAATCAACTTTTTTTTACTTTTCGATTCTGTTCCAAATCTATTTCCGGGAATAAAAAAATAGAAATTTATTTTCGAAAACAAAAATTTTACCAAACAGATATCTGTTTTAAATCTACTCTCGAAAACAAAAGAATAAAAAATTTCATCATTTGGCCGATTGCTAAACGCGCCCTAATCCTCCATGCAGCTTATTACTCCTATAGGCAAATTCGAGGAGTAAGACCATCAATATTAATTTTGACGATCTTTGCAGTTGGGCTCTTCCAAATCTAAGGCAATAAGCTTTCGTCACCAAAAGCTTTCTTCTTTGAGTTAGCTTCATTTGTGAAATAGAGATTCTCCGCCCTGGCTAAGCTGATGATTTTCTTTGGGTTTGGTTTCTGTTGGCGAAAAATGGCATTGTTCCTTTCTTCCCATATGTATTAGAGTACTGTAGTTAAGAGATTGAAACTTGTTGAGGTACGGGTGAAATCTTGAAGCCATTCATTTATTCGACGAAGGCTAAAGGGTGAGATGTGGATCTGTAATGCCAGATCTTGCCAAACTTAATGGGTCCATGGACAGAGCAAGAAGATGTGTTCCATTGTTTGTAGATGTTGTTCACATATTCCACATGTATTATTCTCCACTATTCTTTGCTTGAGCAGATTATCCTTAGTAAGTAGAGTGTTTTGATACATTCTCCATAGTAAATATCGTTTCTTTGGGCTTGTATTAGCCTTCTAGATCTTAGTCCATAGAGAACGGGGAAATTGATGAAAGGAAAGGCTATTTTGCTTCTGTTTTGGTCTTTAGTTTCTCGAATTGTATTATAGTTGCTCTTAACAATACAAGCTCCTATTCTTGTGTTAGTCCATTCTAATTTATCCTCTTTTTCTTGCAATCCAAGTGGAATTGAGAGTATCTCACTTGCTGTATTTTCGTTTAATAGATTCTGAAGAAGCTCTTCATTCCACTTTGGAATGTCTCCATGTATTAGCTTAGCAACTTTCTATGGTTCATGCTTGTTTGCAAGTCCTCCAATGACTCCTTTAGGGAGCCATTTTGCCTCTCTTATATTGATCTTTTTCGTTCCCAACAGCCCACCTCATCGATGATAGAATGGAATTTCTGCCCATCAGGATACTCTACCAACCCCGCGAAGGTCAAAAACCCTTCCAATTTACTCAAAATCAAAATGAGGAAAGTAAAGTCCTTTTAAAATTTTGCACCATAAAGAAGAGGGAGATTGTATCATATGCCAAGCTTGTTTACCTATATCGCGACTTGATCTCGCTGCTCTCGATCCCTCCATCATGAAGAGAGAAAAATGGGGAAATGTTGAATTTAGGGGCACTTGATCACAAGAATTCCTTCACAGCTCGCGTTCCAAAAGACATCATCACCTCACCTTTCAGATCAAGCCTTTCATGAGTTCCCTCCACCAAATCACAAGCTCTCCCAAGCTCATACCATGCATGATAGCAGAGTGTCGCGATCCATACCCACACGAGCGACACACCTCGGGAGAAGAAGTCGAGTATGGATATTAGATTTAAGGGTATCTTTATTATGCTAACCCTCTCAACAGTACGCTTCGCCAATAAAGATGGCATTACTTCATTCTTTGGGTACTCCCATATCGAGTATACTAAACCACGGTAAGTTTCATCGAAACTTATACCTTGCGCAACAAGTTCATTTATATGGTCTAATTGTTTATGACAACTTAAAAAAAATGACGGGAGTCGCCACTAGCCTCGTTTCAGGGGTCGACTAGAAAACCCAATCGAAAGTTGGAAGTGTTCCCTCGATTCCTACGCAACCAAATATCTAGGTTCGAGGACTAAGGTTACGCTAATATTTCTATTATTGCCATTTCAATATCTAAACAGTATGTTGTGTTTTCCTAATATGTCCATGCGTTTCTTTTACATTTTTTGGATCATTAGTCCTAAATTAAGCAATCATGCATGGTTGGTCGTTTTCATACTAATCTATTTCTAAAGAAAATGAAAAGTAAACACCTAATTGAATTGAAAATTTTGAAGCAATAAGTAAACAATCAAAGAAAGCTATAAATCTACCATGCAATTCTAGAAAATATAAAAGAGAAACAAAATTGAAAAAAATATAAGAGAAAGAGAGGACCCACAACTCGTCGGGTTTTTTACAACAAAAGGAACTCGAGATATAAGTCGGGGAAATGAATGGTACATGATTATGGTTGGAATAGACATCGACATCCATCATCTTCACGTCTTCTCCATCTTCAATATCATAATCTAAACCTAGTCTAAGAACTAAATAATTAGGTGTATACAATAGAAAGAAATAAACTTACACATCAAAACAGTCAAAAAGTCAAGATCAATCGGTTAAAGAAGGTTCAATGCAAAAATTAGATTTTGAGGCCTCGGGGTTAGCCTTTGTCATTCACGCGTGATCCCACTAAGATACCTACCTAATTCATTTTTGCGACTTATAACTATTATCGACCAATTGTGTTCTCACATGGCCAATAATACTTATAAGTATCCTAACCAAACAATTTATGTGATCCTAAGGTTTTCCCTTGATATTATGCATTAACCCTACCATTCATCTAAAATTCACATGCATTGTAGAAATTAAACATGGATGCAAGTCTTTTGGACCTTATTTCCCAACCAATCAAGCAAGAAAGTGAATCGTCAACGAAACACTTATTACCAAGGGCATGCGTCAATCACATATTCAAGCACTTTTAAATGTATGATATAATTGTATGCATGAAGAGATGCGTGTGATATTTCAAAGACATCTTTCAAAATCATCAATGAAAAGTTTTGAGATAAAATGATATCATGGGGCTCGCATAAATGCACTCACAAGTATCGCAGACATTTTGAATATAATTCAAATCGTAACTTTCAAGATGTCAAATCGAGAAATTTAAAAAAAAAAAAGGTTCGAAAATATTTAGGATTAAGGAATATTTAGGCTATATAATACATTCAATTGCTAAAGCTAGCTCGAGGCTTGCATAAATGCACTCACAAGCATCGCGGGCATTTTGAATATGATCCAAACCACAACTTTTCCTTAGGCCGAATTAAATTTTGGAATAGAATTTCTTAACAAATTGCTTTTAGGAAACATCACATGTACCAATGCATTTTTTTAAATTTGATTCGAAAAGATGATTCGTCAAATTTAACAATGAATATCGATATATTTAAAACAACTTTTATAAAGATGAAATGACCTAGGTTCATGCACAAACTAACTCGGGAGTTTATCTAAACAATCACAATCATGTTCATATTAGGAAATTTCAGAGCAATCATGTAAAAATTGCAAAATTAAGTAATGTCCATTGACAATCTAGCTATAGAAAAATTTCATGATATGTACGACATAATAACGAACAACTTTCATGGAGAAAGTTTTCCTAAACAAGCTACATATGATTTTACAAAAATCAGATAACAAGTAACAACATGTTCGAAAATTGTCAAAACAACAAAACACTCAGCTAATATCGTAAGGATTTGTCCTATCAAAACAAGTCTAAAAATCATCATATTTTCACACAACATAGCCAATATGTTGACAAACAAATTTCATTAAGAGGCCAAGCACATAATATTAATAGAAAAATGGAACAAAAATATCAAAAGTCTGTCCAAACATGGGTTAAAACAGGGGTCCGAATTTGATCACATGTTCAGATTTTGATCTAGTCTTGAAAAAAATAGAAAATGGTCCAAACGATGAGCAATTTGCATGAAATTAATAGCATTTGAAACCTCTAAGTGTGCCTTACGACTTCCTAGAAGGCTCAAGTCCAAACTAAATCAAATTGATACCCTAAGATTTCTAAAGGTGCGCAAATTAGTAACTAAGAAACAAAACACAAACATGCATTAATAAATCTGAAAACCATTCAAATACTGCACAAATGGTATCAATAAATCGCATGCGAGATAGAATTGGATGCAACAAACAATTGGAGTGATAATCTAACCCTAAGTTGGCATGAGAAAATGTCATAAAATTCGATGACAATACGAGATGACTCAAAATTCATTATGAAATGCTTGAAGGTTTCTTGATGAACATACACTATTGTGGCACAAATTTAACATACAAATGATATTCAAATGCAATGACATGAACATGTATTCAAATTTTATAACATGTAGTTTAAGTGTCAAGAAGACATTATTGCAAAATGTGGTCTCTAAGAGATCCAAACAAGCATGGCAAGATGTATATGTAGTAAGATTTCATTTCAACATTAACTCCATAGAATGTGCATAATTTCAACCGTCTCAAGACATGCAAATATCTTACAAAAATTCTACATACAGAACATGTAATGATGAACACTTATAATTAAGAATTCAAAATCTAAATATGATCGCATGAATCGTAGCAAAAATGACAAAACAGATATGAAAATTTAGACTATATACTGATGCAGCACATTTTAACCTTAACTCATGCAATTGACTCACTTGCCAACGTTAATACTTTGCAAAGCATACATCAATTGAACATATATATATATATATCATGCATTTCAATTCTCATGAAGGATTTGAGATCAAACAAGCATATTTGTAGACTCAATTTTATCAAAACAGAATCCAGATCAATATAGGGCAAACTGACCTATGTTCGGATCTAAGTAATTTTGACCTAGTTAAACATGTCTAAAAACTTCGAAAAAAAAATATAATACATGCTCAATACTAATACAATAAACTTTTATTAAGAAAAGTAGAACTCAATACATAAATCAGTACAAAAATAACAAAATCATATATCAATATGGAACAAACTAACCTAGGCTTAAATCTAAGTAGATTTGACCAATTAAACACATCCAAAAATCAAGAAAAAATTTCAAAACATATACAAGACAATTTGGAACAAAATGCATGCAAGCAAGATTGTCCAGAAATCATCATAAAATGCTACACAAAAATAGTAAAATCTCATTTTGGAACAAGAACATAACCGAAAATCCACTTAAACTACGCAAATCGCTCATCTTTGGAGGTGTTTTTCAAGAGTCCAACAACACTCGATTGAGGCATACAACTTATAGTTTCGAAGCTTAAGACGTATATTATTTAAACCTAAATAGCCCTGAGTTAAAACAAGGTCATTTAAGACCTCGTTTTGACCAAAACAGTAAATCAGTCCTATAGCTACGAAATTGCAGATTTAAGCAAAATCAAGTACAATCATTCAAGTTCATAATTCAAAAGCACTCAATTGCAGCAAAACATTATCTCAATCCATCATCTAGCATCTAATCATCATATATTTACTTAAAATTAAACCTTAGCCCTGGCCGACTAATCCAACCTCGCTTCACGAGGTTCGGGATAGAGAAATTATCTTTTGATGCGGTTTTTCTTGATTTTGAAGCGATCAAATGAGTCTCGAATCTCCAAATTGATCCTCACTCTTCAAGGATGCAGATCTGATCGCCACGAATTGTCACGAATCTGTTCGGACCGCTTTGCAAGAGAACAAAACCAAAACTGGTCCAAATTTGGGTGACCTTCAACCGTCGTTGAAAATTAGACCACCGTGACCGGTCTTCTTAATCGGCCACACCTTGGCCAAGACTAGATCGGAGTAGATCTAGTCTTGGACTAGCCTCCAAGACTAGATCAGAGTAGATCCAGCGATTAAGAAATCACTGTTGGCTACTAGTTCAAATGGCAATTGAAACTGGACCGAGATGAACCGGTTTGATGGCTTCAAAGGGAATCAAGGCTGCCGCATGGATTCTGGTGACTGACCGACCAAACTCCAACCACGATCGGGTCGAGAATAGTCTAAGGATTGGGTCAAGTGAAGTCACCGCCTCAATAAGTGGTCGACAACATCCGGTTCAGCTTATCAAGGAAGCTGGTTCAGACTGAACCAGTTTTGAGCCGCAATAGCAATGTTCTTGATTAGAGGTCCTTTGATCTCCAATCAACCAAACCCCGGCCATAGGTGTTGGAAATTAATCTAGAGAAGACACAAACTGTTTGTTGTAGTCAGAACATCAATATAAAGAATATGATAACAACTTTATAATATCATTCATTTTACCAATCTTGGAGAAGAAGAAAATAAGATATCACTGAAAAATAACATAAAATTGGAGGTGAGGTACGAATAACCGAATCTCCTTAAGGCGATTAGTTCCAACCAAAGGTGCCCCGTAGATTCATGAACTATGCCTCCCAAGATACAACACATCGAACCTGTTTGGATTAGCACTATGCAAACGGGACTCGTTGAACCGTTCAATTGAACCAAAGACACTCGGGAAAAACAGAAGAGTAGAAAAGTATATCAAAGTCTTTTGGAATGGATTCAAAAAAAAAACCAAAACCAAAAACCAAAACCAAAAACTCTTATGAAGCTCTATGCTCATATCTATTTATAGAGCTTTTTAGTTCATGTACTACGAGATACATGAATTAAATAGACGCGTGTATCCACGAGATTCATGAATAAAGAGATACGTGAATCCAAGAGATTCATGTATCCAAAGATACGTGAATTCAAGAGATTTATGAACTCAATAAATACATGAACTAAACGATACATGAATCTAGGAAATTCATGAATTCAATAGATACATGAACATAAAAGTATAGGAAATTCATGAATCCAAAAAGAGATACGTGAACAGAAAAAATGTATCTTAATTTATTGGCTCCCGTTGATCCATTAACCATAATTATAACCATAATTACAACAATCCCCCACATTAATGAATCAACAAAACATTTTTGACTCGAAGAAATCTGAGCATGCATGTTGAAATAAACCGCATCAAAATAGGTAGCTTTCGCTTTGAACCTTCTTTAGTGAAAGCCTATCGAACTTACTTAACTAGTCGATGGACTAAGCCTTGAATCGCCAGTTGTTTGTGTAAGCCTAGACAATAAACCTCACACGGAGTATTTCCAATTCAAGATTGGTTCTCGGTTGTGTTCGTTCTTTCGGCCCTGAACCTCTCGGGATTCGTGCGTGCTTTAGAAAATCTAGCCTTCAAAGATTTTCATAGAGTCGGCCAGCTCCACACATATAGGTGCATTCCTATTAAAGATATCCTACCATATCTTACTTGGATGTTACATCCCAAGTTATAGGAATCATTAAACGCATAGCGTACCCTTAATAACGTTGTAGGAAAGCATTGTTGCATCATAGGAATGGGAGACAGTGCTTACACTAGAGTTTCCAAAATTTGCGTTGTCCTATTGAACCTAGTCCATGGGATCTCTAATCGCATAGGTTAGGTTTCTACCCCGGAATCTCTTTATTGGGTTAAGGCTCTTAAATCCATTCCCTCGATGCGCAGTTTATATGCTCTTTCGACAAACCTTTTGTCAGCGGATCCGCAATATTTTCCTTTGACTTTACAAAGTCTAAAGAAATGATTCAATTTGAGAGCAACTGCTTACGGTATTGTGTCTACGATGAATGTGTCTAGACTTACTGTTATATATCACATTATGCACCCCCACACTTTTAGAAAATTGTAGGATGACAACTTTCCATTCCATAACTCGTATGGAGTTTTACCTGTCTTTTTGTGGGGTATTTTATTAAGAATAAAATTTGCAGTTAAAACTGCCTCCCCCCACAAGTCCTTTAGTGTCTTGTTCAATCGTTCAGCAACTCCATTTTGATGTGAAGTATTAAGTGCAGTTGTTTGAAGAATTATTCAAAAACTAGCACTAAACTCTTTGAAATTGATTGAACTATATTCTCCTCATCTTTCGGACCTAAGCACTTTGATTCATTTATCAAGTTGGTTTTCAACTTCATTTTTATACTTGACAAACATGCTCATAGTCTCATCTTTGCTAGTTAGTAAATAAACATAGCAAAATCTAGTACAATCATCCACAAATGTGATGAAGTACTTCTTTCCACCTCTACTTTCTACAAACTTTAAATCACATAGATCACTATGGATTAATTGTAGAGGTTCACTTGTTCTTTCAATGGATTTGAAAAATTTCTTGGCAAACTTGGCCTCAACACAAGTCTCACACTTGTAACGGGCATCCAACTCAAATCTTGGAATTAACCCTAATTTTGCTATTCTCTTCATTGTACCATAGTTTATATGTCCTAATCTACCATGCTATAGATAAGGAGACACAACAGTGTAAATTGAAGACTTTTCTTTATTAATAGTCTTTGGGTATACATACTTTGAGTTTACATCAATGACAGCCACATTGGCCTTAAACAGTCATTACACAAGTACCATTTCCCCACATACATCCCTCCTTTTGAAAGTACAAACTTGGCAGATTCAAATACAACTTTGAAACCCTTCTTGACAAGTATAGGGCCAGAAATTAGATTTTTCCGAATCTCCGGTACATGCAGCACATTTAGCAGGGCGACCTCCTTGCCAGATGTAAACCTCAGGATCACCTTTCCTCTTCCGGCAATTTTTGCTGATGTAGAGTTAGCCATATAAAGCTTCTCATCTTCTTCAGCCTTCTCATAAGATGAAAACATGTGTTTATCTCGCACAGATGTGATTTGTGGCACCCGTGTCTAGCCACCAGCCATTAGTGTTCGACACCGAGATGCTTCGGACATTACCACAGCGACAGTCTCTCAATATTGTCATGCTCTGTCAAATTCAATTGCCGAGCTGCACCTTCGTTCTTGCCTTTTCGGGCGCTTCTTGCAATCCTTAGCACGATGGCCAGGCTTGTTGCATATAAAACATGTTCCTTGGAATTTCTGAAACTGCTCCTTCTGCTTGCCTTTTCCTTGAAAAAACATCTTCCTTTTTCTATCTTGCTTGGATTTGGAAGATTCCACAACATTGGCCTTTAGCTCATAAGAAGGATTCGCACTCCTTCTATTGTCCTCCTCGATTATGAGGCGTAGAATGAGATCTTCAATCATCTCCTTCCGTTTGTGCTTCAAATAATTTTTGAAGTCCGACCAGCCCTGCAGGTAGTTTCTCAATCATGGCTGCCACTTGGAATGATTCACTAAGTATCATTCCCTCGGCCGAGATGTCACTCGAATTAATTGCAATTCTTGAACCCGACTCATGACAGATTTAGAATCCACCATCTTGTAGTCCAAGAATTTGGCAACCACAAATTTCTTGGTGCCGGCATCCTCGTTTTGTATTTTTTTCTCTAAGGACTCCCATAAGCGTGTGGCAGATTCAATATTACAATAAACATTATAAAGAGAATTCACTAAACAGTTAGAAATATAATTTCGGCATAAGAAGTCCCCATGCTTCCAAGCCTCCAACGCACCGAGCGTCGTGACATCTTACTCATTTGGACTAATTATCGGGCACACCTCCGATAAATATTTCGTCAGATTGAGCATGGTCAGATAGAAGTACATCTTCTGCTGCCACTATTTAAAGCCCACTCCGGTGAATTTCTCCGGTTTCTCATTAGCTGTAACTGGAGGCGTTGCCATCACGGTAGACAAGGTTCGTTGAACCATCCCTCCATAAACAGAGCCAAAAGCCATTTGGCCTACACTGTTCTGAAAAACAGTCCCGAGCATACCAGTCGTATGACTTGTAACCGCACCACCAAAATTGGTGTTAGCCCAAGGGCCCGTAGCATTGGCTACTACAAATTCAAACCCTGAGGGTTGAACATCTTCCATAGCAACGGTCAAATCGACCATAGGAACATCTCCTAAAACATTCGGGACATTGAATGGCACTTGATTATTTTCAGCCATCTTAATAATCGACAAGAACAACAAACAAGTGAGGAACTAATCGCCTTAAGATTGTTGGAAATTAATCCATAAAAGACACAAACTGTTTGTTGTAGTCGAACATCAATGTAAAGAAGATGATAACAACTTTATAATATCATTCATTTTACCAATCTTTGAGAAGAAGAAAATAAGATATCACTGAAAAATAACATAAAATTGGATGTGAGGTACGGATAACCGAATCTCCTTAAGGCGATTAGTTCCTGCCAAAGGTGCCCTGCAGATTCACGAACTATGCCTCCCAAGATACAACACCTCGAACCTGTTTGGATTAGCACTATGCAAACGGGACTCGTCGAACCGTTCAATTGAACCAGCACACTCGGGAAAAAAGAAGAGTAGAAAAGTATATCAAAGTCTTTTGGAATGGATTCAAAAAAACCAAAACCAAAAACCAAAACCAAAAACTCTTATGAAGCTCTATGCTCATATCTATTTATAGAGCTTTTTAGTTCATGTACTACGAGATACATGAATTAAATAGACGCGTGTATCCACGAGATTCATGAATAAAGAGATACGTGAATCCAAGAGATTCATGTATCCAAAGATACGTGAATTCAAGAGATTCATGAACTCAATAAATACATGAACTAAACGATACATGAATCTAGGAAATTCATGAATTCAATAGATACGTGAACATAAAAGTATAGGAAATTCATGAATCCAAAAAAGAGATACGTGAACAGAAAAAAATATATCTTAATTTATTGGCTTCCGTTGATCCATTGACCATAATTATAACCATAATTACAACAATAGGAACTTCTAGGACAATCTGCAGGACCAAATCAAGGAGTCTCGGAACTTCGAGGAGCTGCTCAACCACCCGATCCGACTCAAAACAAGACCGAATCAAGCCACCGGCTAAAAGTCAATGATGATTTGATCGAGGGAAAGCCGTTCGATAGAGATGTTGGAAAATCCTCCTGGTCAAGGCTCTGTTACGATGATACTTAGGATAGGGGGAAGGATCTAATTGGAACCGAAAGAGAGCCATGGTTGTTTTGTTGTTGAATTAGGTGAGATGAAACACAATCAAATTCGATAGCTAGTGAATTGTGAACTCGAGATTTTTTATTTGCATGAAGAAATTAATGAGATTATTGTCACTTTTGAAAAAAAGTTAGGCAAAATAAAAGAATAAAAGGCCTATTTGGTGAGGGTTCAGTGAAAGCAAAAAATATAATCTTTTTAGTAGAAACTGAAAGTGTCAGATTATAAAAAAAAAAAATTATATATGAATTAGGTTTAAAGCATAAGCTTGGTCTATTTAAGGTTGGAATAACCGGGAGCAGCCAATCTTGTCCCTGTCAAAATGGCAAAAAAGTGTTCGGGTTGTACCTCATTAAATTTTGATATATTTATTTAATGAGGTACAACCCTTAATTAGATTGTCCATGTGCGGGATTTTAAAGCAGCGAAAATGACAGGAAAAAAAAAAGAGGTTATCACTTAAAATTTCACAAATTTTGAGTGTTTATTTTAAGTACCTATGTGTTGTGAATTCTCGATGGTATTAAAGTTATTCCTCACCACCACACAAGAGCCCGAGAGCTCCCTTGAGAGCCGCCCTACTTGCCAAGTAACCTTAGTGGGTTGACAAAACTACGCTCATTATCTTAACATACGTCTCAACATCTAATTGGGTTGAATTATTTTTTCTTCCCCCTTCTTAAGAGAATATCCTGAATTTTACGTCTAAGAATTTAGACGAAACAGTTCAATGTCAAGGGACGTCCCTAACCACTATATTTATCGAGAGATGGGAGATGCCTCTACCCCTACTATATTAACGTCCCCGGAGTATTGAGACCCACCCTTAAGGCTAGTCTACCCCACTATAAAATAAACCCTTTCATTGAGAGTGGAAGTCTTTTAAAGATATGAAGGTTCGAGCAGTACTAGATTTTAAATTACATTAACCTTTCGGCTTAATTTTTGTGTGAAAAACTAGACTTAGGCACTCTTTTATTATATTCATTTTTTTCTAATACTCTCGACTCTGTTAACTAGTCAGGTAGGTGAGATCGAGTCTTCTTGTCGCTAATCGTCCCTTTACCCAACTAACGTGGCATGAATGATGGATAGGAGGGGATAGTACCAAAAGAGTTAGGCACTCTTTTAGGACCACCTTGCCCAGCGTCGGTGGGGTCAGGAGGGACTGAGCAAGATTCACAACCCTCACCGACCAAAATGAATGGAATAAAAAGAAAGAAGAAAAGACAACAGAAAAAGAGAAGAAAACAAAAAAAGTTGTAAAAAGTCAAAATATTAAAATAGTATTAAAAAAGTCCATAAACATATCGCGTAAGATAATTGTATCCATATCGAGTGATTTTCAACTAAAAATAATTGAATGGATTCAATTGAGATAAACATAAAGATATCTAATATTATATTATTTTAATAAAAAAATCTAGGTTAAGTTAGTATAGATAAAATAAATTTATGACATTTTTAATATTTTTCTGAAGTTATGCTCCGACCACTATTCATAAAATTGACGTGTCACGTCATGGCACGTCGTTAAGTCTCGTAAAGGTGAAACTTGCGGAAGACTATCCTAGGACGTGTGTGGCCGACCGATCCGTGTGGAGCACGAGTGGACACAATTTATTGCACACGAGTAAGACTCATCCTTAAAATGAAGTCGGTCGAAATGAGCTGTTCATCATGTCGACCGTCATTGTCGTTTGTAGGCAAAGTGGGGTTTGGTCAAAATGCGGTTTGGTCCAGGTGAAATGAACCATGTGTTTCATTTCATTTCATTTATTTATTTTCTTTTATTTTCTTTACAATGTTCCCCCGTCCTCATCAAGTTTGTTCTTTTCATATTTTGACTTAGCATCTTTTTAGCATCTTTGAATAATCTTATTAATGAGCAATATCTCTCCATCGTACGGGCATGCAACTTGAGAGAGGTGAAATAATGACCGTGATAAAAATAAAAATAAAAATCCCAATTTTTCTGGCTTTCGCCTTGCAATTGTCATTCGTTTCTTCACATCTTTGCAAATACCCTGGCAATTGCACCGTACTTTTGAATGGGTGTTTCTAAGGATCTTTAAAAAGGAGATCACCAACTCATTCCTATCTGTCAATTCAATTAAAGAGCAAATCTAATCTATTGATATGAAACATTAGAAAATTTGTGGTGGGACACTTTACATGGAAGTCATGAAAAAAATATCAGAACTTGTTACGATTCCATAATCTATCAGGATTTTTTACGACTCGAAAATATGTTGCTCGATATACCATGGAACATCCCCTTTCGGAACTACTTTCAATAGAATTAAAAGACAATGATGAAAATTTTAGTAATCTTTCTCTAAATGAAATTTCGAAACAATGTTGTTACAATCTTACAGGAAACAATTTCCCTGGATATTTTCATCAGGTATTTACAAGAACAACAAGAGGTGACATGATGCCAAGCACTACAAATTTTTTTCTCCGGTGGCTACTGGATGCACCTCAACACTTGCTTCTCTCTCCAGCAAAATCCCAGGACTGACTCTCAAGTCTGTAGCCCCCACATGAGCAATTTGTCCAAGACAGAGATTGTCTTTGATTCATCACCACGCTGGTGGATCACGCAATTTCATCGAGAACTCCACTTCTGTTTTCTCAACGGACTTGCTCAAAATGGCTTCTGCAAGTACGTGGACGCGTCCTGAAGAGGCGAGAACAGATCCAACTGATACTGTCCTTGCGCGAACGCCTCGTCCAAGAAGTCATCCATCGATTCGAACTGGAAATCGAGGGCCTTCTCCCAACCTTCCAACTTCACCTCGCTCTGAACTTCCTTCTCGCACGCCGAATCCGGGGACACCACGTGCTCCGAGCAGCAGCTAGAATCCGTGTGCAGCCTCGGCATCGACTCCGACGAGTCCATGTACGTGTGATCCATAGTCATTAGCGACCCATATTGCGGAGGTGTGTTGTAAGGGTTCATCGCCGCCGGCATGACAATCTGCGGCTTGGTCTCCATTTCCGGGAACTCTGCCGGTTTATCGTGCGCGGAGGGGAAATGCTTCTCTATGGTGCCCTTCTTGTTGTATATCCGGCATAGAACCCCGTCATCAAGCTGCAATATTAGCAAGGATCGACGTTAATCATTGAGGTTCCTTCATGAACTCGACCAATTACATGTGCGGGAACACCGAAAACAGTGAGAAGAAGGGAAAGACAGTAGTTACCCTCGAGTTGTTCTTCTTGCCGGCAGATCGATCGACGTTGGCGAGGCGGTACTCGTGCATGATCCAATTCGTCTTCACTCCTTTCGGAGCTTTCCCGGCGTAAAACACAAGGGCCTTTTTATGCCAAGCGTCTTTGGGCGGCCAATCGGCTTATCGGCTCCAGTCGCCTTCCAATACCCAGTTCCGGCTGCCCGGTTCGGCCGTGACCCGTTGGGGTACTTGCGGTCCCTCGGAGAAAAGAAGTACCATTCTTTTTCACCATACAGAGCCATTTCTGCAATTCCAACCCAAACTCCATCAGAAATCATGCCCTTCCAGTAACAAATCCAAATAAAGAACGGATTTTTTTCACAAGAAAATCGCCAAAAAAGTGGCAAAACTCGTCGACCCATTTTTCAGAACGGGATAATTCACCAAAACCAACAGAAGCAGAAACAGAAATTGGTCAGCAACAGAACCTAGAGAAGAAGCAGAGGAAGGGTCTGAAAGTACCAGGAAGGTCCCAAGGGTCGAACTTGTAGAGATCGATCTCGGCAATGATGGGGGCGGAGATGGGCAGCGAAGCGCACTTGCGAATCAAGTAATCGCTCACCAGCTCTTCGTCCGTGGGGTGGAACCTGAACCCCGCTGGTAACTCCATCTGCGCCTTCTTCATCTTCTCTCTCTCTCTCTCTCTCTCTCTCTCTCTTCTCGACTCTGTTCGTCTTCTTCTGCGACTCTCTCTGGTCCGTGCCCTTTTCTACCAAGCCTTGAACTTGCTCAACTCTCGAACTCGAATTCACAGAGAAAACGTCAGACTACTAGGGGTTTATATACAGACACGAACTCTCTATCAATTTCTATTTTCCCTTTTATTTTTTTCTTAAATTCTTGGGAAATTCAGACACGTGGGTGGAGAGATCCCACACAGCGACGGGTCGGGGTGTACATACCGGATCGAAAACGTGGGGAGGAAGGCACAAAAGGCAACAACCGGAGCTCCTTCGGCGACAGGTGGCGAGCGCATCCGAGTGAGTTGTCGACTGGTCAATCGCAGGCCGACACGCGTGGGGCGGGCTCGTGTTATGTCATGGCGTCCGTCAGCTAATCTGTCTGAACTCGGCGCATGGGTTGTGGGGAAGGGCAGTTAAGGTAATTTAAATGGCCCCTTGCGACTCCTTGAAGGTTGCTCTCCCTGCCCTTTTGGCCCTTCCTGGAGTCAAACCCACGTTCATTTGGCCAAAGATACCGCGCCATGTTACCACTCAATGAAGTTCGAGACAAATATATCTTATTCACTAGTCCATAAACAATGAGTACACAGCGTGTTGGGAAAATTTACTCATCTTATTGGGCGTCTTGTATTCTCATGTTACGTTAATACTAATATATTCAGTCACGAAGTTTAAAATAATATTACATTTAATTTCATCGACTGTTGTGATGATTAAAATATTGTACGAAAACATAAACGAAACATTTATTAGTTAGTATTTTAATTTCATTTTTTGGCCAATCATCTGGTTTTTGCTAGGTGTTGTCATATTGTGGCTATATGAGCATAGGTTAAAGATCATCAAAACACAAATGGCTCTATGACCTGTCCCACTAGGGAGCAAAGAAGTCAAAGGAGGTAGATATTCTAGTTTTCTCCTGCGAATTTACTAGGGATGGTTTGATGACTTTCGGCGGCTCTACTACGAAGGTCAAACAACGCCGGAAGGTGGTGAGATTTGGACTATAATTGACCACGGCTGCACATGAAAATATCTAATATATTAAGTATTTTTGGTGACGACCACAATAAAAAAAAAAAAAAAAGAGTATTTTGGGGCTATGAAAGTATCAAATCACTCGTGCCATAAGCAACATAAATGGCATGATTACCGCTCCTTTGTCAGGGGTTCTTTAGTGAAAAAACCAGTCCGATCTCAAAAGTCAACAAGTTACAAAAGCGAAATACATGTAAAAGTCAAAACACTTTGAAGCAGTTGAAGTCAATGGGAAAATCTACATCAGAATATCTATCTATTGGGGATTAAAATCCTTCCAGAAGAAAAAGTATTCGTCCTGAAAGATTTATGTCGGGAGCTACATAGGTTTTTTATTACACCACATCCTTTTTCATGATATTAACGAGGTAAGAAAAAATGCTTAAATCCAAGGTGATAGAAATATACACGAGTCATTGATTCCTCCATTGGTTATATGGCATGTGTTTTTCTCAATCTCTTATTGAAGAAATTTATTTTATTGGATCTCTTAGTGGGTTATAAATATTGATATTACCCTCAAACAAATTTAGGTTATAAATATTGATATTACCCTCAAACAAATTTAGGTTATAAATATTGATATTACCCTCAAACAAATTTAACTTAATGTAAATAAAAGTGATTTCTTGAAACCCACTCAATCAGAAAATTGGTTTGAGGAGATTTTCTCCAACTAGGGACGGAGGAATATATGGTCTTCCTGAGGATCAATCTTGTCGCCATGAAAGACATACTTAACAGATTTAATGAGTTCATGTAACCTGGCCTAACCTAAAAAACAATTGAATTCTATATAAAAAAAAATAAAACCACACTTTAGTTGAAGATGTACTTATGCCAAAACAAACATCCAAGCAGAGCAAGTGTTGGTCAAATAACAACCACAAATTCATACGAACTTTAATTCGAGTCTTAATCATTTGATCAATAAGTTTAGGAGAGTATGTTTTATTGCGATATTAGTTCATCATTCTCTTTCTTTGTCGTGATTGATTTTTACTTATCAAACACAAGAACTCACATTCATCAAACATTTACACGTATACAGACAGGTATATCGAGGCGATGAGCACCTGGAATAAGGCTGGAGACATTAATCCTTTCCTTTATTTGAGCAAATTGATATACCAAAGGTTATTGTAAATTGCAAACGCAGGTCATAATGATTTGAAGAACATTTTCCTATAAATAATTGCTTATATCACTTAAAATAATTAGTCGATGAAAAATATTTTATTATGCATTTAAATATTTTCATGAACGAAGAAAATGTTTTTCATTCAATCATTTTTATAAATGATACAAGCAATCATTTATAGGAAAATATTTTTTAAATCAGTTTTGTCAAATGATTTTAGGTCTTCTAGGTTTAACGCATGTGCAACTTGGCTCAGTCAAAGTGACATCTAACGAGCTGTAGGAGACAATGGGCTTGTTAGCTTTGGGTTTACTAATAATTAATTATGTTTGGCCAAAAAAAATTATAATTAAGCATCATCCAAGCCGGCTTTCATATAATCAACCAATTATCGTTTTATCAAGTCGATCAAAATTAAATGTAGATAAACAAAGAAAAAGAGATACGGAAATATTGCTGTACAAGCTTCTGCTCGGACCAGTAATTTGTCGATGCTAGAAAAAGAGATAGGAAGTCATTATCTGGCTAGGACACGAGGTTGATGTGAGTGACGTGCTCCACGAGCAAATAAATTTAGACTGTGCCCATTTTAGTTTTTATCGTGCAAGTGGAGGTAGAAGGCTCACGGGTGGTGAACTTCTTTTCCCGGAGAAGAAGTAGTGACATTATCTAGGGAATAAGCATCGGCTATCTAGGGAATAAGCATCAGCTAACTCAGTGCCAGCAGCCGCGGTAATATAAAGGATACAAGTGTTATTCGGAATGATTTGGCGTAAAGTGTCTATAGGCGGCTTTTAAGTCCGCCGTCAAATTGCAAAACATGATTTTTTTTTTTTAATTGGATCAATACTTCCAATTTAATGAGTATTAGTAAAGGATCCGTGGATAAATATAGAAAAGCGTATTTCTAATCGTAACTAAATCTTCCATTTTTTCTTTTTTGATAGGAAAGATTGGAGCAAAATAGCTATAAATTAATAAAATTAAAAGATGATTTTAGTTTACTATCCCAAGTTTGTCTATGAAGAGTAGATCTAATTGTATTAGTGTCTAGAATTGATTTCTTTTGTGTAATACTAATTGATAGGGCCTCATTGGTAAGTGCTACAATATCTCGTACATTGAAACCCATGGTTATGGACCCAAATCCATTAGTATGGAACATTTTCTTTTCCAAGTGAAATCCCCTAGTATATAAAAGGGTAAAAAAGTGAATTCTCGATGTAGATGCTATATAGTTGGTTCTCATCCTTCAGAGACTACGAATGTAATAGAAGCATCCATCGACAAAAGGACCCTAAGATGATCATCTCATGGCTAATGAGAATGAATCAAATCAGATGGTTCTATTTCTCAATCTTTTTGTTAATATTGAAAATATTTTTCATTTATTCATTTTTTTTATGAACCAAACACACCCAATTGCTACAAAATTTTCCCTTGTCCATGTGTCGTTATCACAAAGTGGGAATAAAGTAGTTCTTCAGTTGAGCATATTCACATTTCAAAGAACATTCGACATATTAGTGGTATTGTGTTTATCTTGGCACCAAGAAACTTTGTGCAACTTACAAAAAGAGAATGAGGACAAGTAGATATTAATTACGATTCCAAAACATTGGGGTTTATCAAAAATAAGATGGGAACCTCTTGGGATTAATTATTCCTCAAAAACGTTATATTTAACTCAATATTTGTTTTTCTAATATGAATGAACGTTTGGAGCTTTTGAGCACCTGAGTAATCCTCATTGACCATAACAATTCTTCTTCCCCACACATTGAGTAATTATTCGAGACAGACAAATCTGTGCTCCTTGAGGTGGCCCTAAGAAAATGTGCAAATGTTATGATTCGAATCATAGATTGAACGAGAAAGACGAGCATATTTACCACCTAAGCAAAATCTATGTATCCATCAAACCCTTCGAGTTATGCATAGTTGACTAGGGGCATGGCTCATGAATCGGAGGTTGCATGCTTAAATCCCACCACTTGCATGCAAATTCCTATGAGTGAGGTCCCCCACGCAAGTCAAAAGCCCGGACTTACTAGTACATAAAACTTGTAGCTATTTTATGGGTCTCTAAGTAGTCGGGTTTTCATACTCATGCCTTTAGAGGGTGCATCAAGACAACCATATTACGATGTCACAAAGAAACTAGTGGGATCATTGTCGATTTTAGAGGAAAAGTTATGTAGAGAAAGAAATGACAGGCATATGTTTAGGATTAAGTGGAAGCAAAACCTATAACATTTCGCTTTCCCGTCAAAATAAAATAAAATAAAAATTATTATTTGGATTTCTAGAAATTATGAAAAATTAAATATATGTGAATTTACGCATTATTATTCACATATTGTGAAAAATGAAGTACATTAGATTTAAAAAAAAAAAAAAAGAGCAAAAATACGTAGATTGAAAGACTTTGATTAATAAAAAGTGGAAAAGCAAAAGACGATAAACGCATGTGGTTTTATAGATATGATGTAAGCATAAGATTAGTCTATTTCGGCTGACACAATCGGGGCAGCCGCCCTCTCCTCCTGGTCAAAATGCCAAAAAGTCTTTGCTTGGGCCTCACGTCGCTGACAGCAATGAAACCTTAATTAGATAGGATTCAAGTTTATCCAATCGATCAGCTTTTCCTTTTTTCTATATTTCTTTCCCTTAAACTGAAAAAAGGAAAAGATAAAACATGGAAGCTTCGGGTTCTCCTAGGAAAGGAACGAAGTCCTTTGTCTTGTCCAGGTGACGTCTTGCATGACTTCAACGACCCGTGCAAGTGACGTCGAGGATTCATAAGCACGTCCACTTCCTCCATAAAATTCGAAGATAATGGCAAAAATAATCATTGAATAAAATTTGTATAATGCCATTATTAAGTTTTCAGATTATTCAATATAGTTTATAGACTTCTGATACAAGTCCAATTTAGTCATAATTTTTCTTTTTTGGTGAATAAAAAATTGGGTTAGAGATCCACTGCGAGATGGGTAGCTTAACCGGATGTGTTGGTAACAGGTAAGCCAAAAGGTTGTTTCCGTCCATGTTAGGGGAGATGCCAACCATCTCTCCTTTCTACGAACACAACCAATTTTGTCATAATTTAGTAATAAATAATATGAAAATATTTAATATAGTCATTTCATTAATTTAGTTTTAGGGACAATGTTGAACATCTTCTTATAATTTAAAGACGAGATTTTACATGAACATATCACACTGCATGTTAAACTAAAGTTCATGGACCAAATTTAACAAACTAAAAATTCATTGATCCCATTATTCATTTAGTCAAAATTCATGTATCATTTGTGTAATTATCCCTAAAACTAATAGGACATTCCAAGTAGCTATGCTGAATTTTGAATTGCATTATTGACTGTTGATGGATTTTATAAAGTTATTATAGCTTACAATCAAATACACTTTTCAGGTGCACCCAAGTCTTTTAAGCAATGTGATTGAAGCAGTCGTGTCTAATTTTTCTTGGTCACTAAGGGCGTGCATGACAAAATTTCTAGAACAAAAATCAATTTTTAGCTAGAAATTGATTTCCCATTGATGAGTTTCTGAGTAAAAAAATGCGTTTGATAACAATTTAAAATTTCTATTTCTGAAATAAAAATTCTTTTGATAACATAATAGAATTTCTATTTTTAGGAGCAACAATGATCGGTGTCCGATGGCTAGAGTCTGACGTTCGACGTCTGGTGACCGATGACGGGCGATCAAAGTCCGAAGTCCGATGTTCGGTGTTTGGCGCCAAGTCTGATGACCGACGGTAGGCAGCCAAAGTCTGGAGTCCAACACCAAAGTTCGACGACCGACAACTAGCATCCAACATCCGAAATTCGATGTCTGACGTCCAACATTCGTAATCTAGCAACAAGAGGTCGGCGGTGAGTGGCTAGTGGCCGGAGTCCGACGATGTGCAGTGGGCGGCCGACATTCGGCGACGAGTGGCGAGCGGCGAACGGTTGCCAATGAACATCTGATAGTTGGTGGTGAGCCTTAGACATCCAATGATTGGCAATAAGTGGCCAACGACCAATGGGCGTCCGGCATCCGACAACCGGCAATTGGTGACGAGCGGGCGGAGTACAATGGCCGCCGACCGACGTCCGGTGGTGGCGGGCTGGTGGCCGAGGTTGGTGGCGGGCGGCGGCAATCGGCGTAGAGGCGGCCCAACCGGCGGCGGCGTCGGCATCCCACGGGCAGTAAGTGGGCGATGGGCGGCGACGAGAGTGAACGATGAAAAAAAAATTGATTTCTCATTTTTGTTTCAGAAATAGAAAAGCTTAAAATTTTAACTTATGATTTCTACTCCAAATCTATATCTCGAAATAGAAATCTATTCCAAAAATAGAAAAATGAAATTGCGTTACCAAACGGATTTTTGTTCAAAACATGTTCTGGGGAACAGAAAAATAGAAAAATAGATAACATAAATTTTGTCATGCATGCTCTAAGTGTCCTTTTTGTGACCCGACTAGAATGATAAAACTCGGGAAGAGTTTGATAAAACAATTGTGTTATGGCACGTTAATACAATCTAGAAAAATAAATAAATCGGGATTGAAATGGTTGTAGCCGATATGGGTGTGCAACCGGACTGGGTATACTTGGGAACCGAACCAGCCCACCCGAAAAATAGGGTCGGGAACTAGTTCCCGTCAAAACCGGTCTGAGAACCGGTCCCCAAAATTTGGACCGGTTTTGGAATCGATTCTCGAACCAGTTTTGTAAGCGAGGTCCGAAATCCTTTTTTCCCGATTTATATTCTTACTCCCACAATCACACGGTGTTTTTCCTCTCGACTCTCTCAAACACGCACAACACTCCTCCTTTGTCGTTCATTTTCCTCACTTCCCTCCCTCACCGGCTCCCTCAAGCACTGTCCGGCGGACGGACGATATTCGTCCCCGCCAAATTTTTGTGTACCATATGGATTGACTCGCCTAATTTCTCTTTTGTATGAAGAGTTATGCTTGCATAAATGGGTAACTTCATGTAGTAGTTGTGGGAATAAGATTAATATTAGACTCATGTTTGTTGCTAATTCTTTATTTTATGATTTTATTTATTATAATTAGCCTTGTGGATCCTTAATTTTCGTTTAGTCAAAAAGTTCATGTATTTATTTATTACAAGTGCTTAATGTTTCAATACAAATTAGGAGAATCATGTTATTTTCTTGTATATTAATATAAAATTCGAAGTTGTATAGGATATCGGGATATTATAAAATAGGTTCCAATGAAAACATGGTTGACCTTGGAACCGGACTGGAAAAACAGGGTGAATTGGGTACATGGTCCAATATAAATAGGGTCAGGTACAAGGTCTAGAAAAAGAAAACCGGTTATAACAAGGTCAGGTACAAAGTCCAGGTCTAGACCTTACCCGATCACCCCTAATAGCCGATGTGATATGTAAGGGGACAAATTGAGACAATTCATATACCTCAAGAGCAAAAAACAGGTAGTTCTTATCCTTAGCATTTTAACACAATGATCCAAATTGAAGATGGCCCCTTTCTAATAATAATGACCTTTCTTTGTCCAATACGTGAGTCCATGCACCGTGGAATGATCACGTGTTCATGTCGGTCCTCGTCGCTGTCTTTGTGTCGGATGATGAAAGTGTGGCGTGGTCCAAGTGAAATGAACCATGTGTCGGAAAAATCACTTGTTCATGTCGGCCTTCGTTTTCTTTTTTTCCCATTGTTCCTTCCTTATCTATTTTCTTTTTCCGTATTTCAATGACCCAACTAGAGATTGTCCTACTGTTCGGTGTACCAATTTAATAAACCGTATCTCTATCATTTAGAATAACTCATATATATGAGCAATCTCTCGACATATAGACATGAACCTGCTCCTCAAAAAAAAAAAAAAGCCTAAACAGGGGAGGCAAAATATAAGACCTTGGGTCAAGAAATATTTAATTTTTTTCCATCTTTTTGAAAAATGTTTCCAGCTCATTAAACGATTTTATCTAAATTGAATTATGTGCTTGATGCATGAAAGTTTAATGGCATTTTAAAGATTATGAAATATTATTTATATGTTAAAGAGGCGGTCAAGAATGGAAAGTGGTTATTAGCTTGGACTTTGTTTTGGATAAAGTATTGTTTTGAAACCCCCCATGATTATACACGGTGTTATACAAGTCACCCAAGGAGAACAGAAGACAGATAAAAGTCCACTATTGACAACAACTTATATATAACATTTTTGTTAATATTAAAAATATTTTTCATTTATTCATTTTTTATGAACCAAACACACCCAATTGCTACAATTTTTCCCTTGTCCATGTGTCGTTATCACAAAGTGGGAATAAAGTAGTTCTTCAGTTGAGCATATTCATATTTAAAAGAAGATTCAACATATTAGTGGTATCGTGTTTATCTTGGCACCAAGAAACTTTGTGCAACTTACAAAAAGAGAATGAGGACAAGTAGATATTAATTACGATTCCAAAACATTGGGGTTTATAAAAAATAAGACGGGAACCTCTTAGGATTAATTATTCCTAAAAAACGTTATATTTAACTCAATATTTTTTTCTAATATGAATTAACGTTTGGAGCTTTTGAGCACCCGAATAATCCTCATTGACCATAACAATTCTTCTTCCCCACACATTGAGTAATTATTCGAGACAGACAAATATGTGCTCCTTGAGGTGGCCCTAAGAAAATGTGCTAATGTTATGATTCGAATCATAGATTGAATGAGAAAGACAAGCATATTTACCACCTAAGCAAAAATTATGTATCCATCAAACCCTTCGAGTTATGCATAGTTGACTAGGGGCATGGCTCATGAATCGGAGGTCGCATCTTTAATCCCACCACTTGCATGCAAATTTCTATGCAAGTCAAAAGCCCGGACTTACTAGTAGATAAAACTTGTAGCTATTTTATGGGTCTCTAAGTAGTCGGGTTTTCATACTCATGCCTTTAGAGGGTGCATCAAGACAACCATATTACGATGTCACAAAGAAACTAGTGGGATCATTGTCAATTTTAGAGGAAAAGTTATGTAGAGAAAGAAATGACGGGCATGTGTTTAGGATTAAGTGGAAGCAAAACATATAACATTTCGCTTTTCCGTTAAAATAAAATAAAATAAAAAATTATTATCTGGATTTCTAGAAATTATGAAAAATTAAATATATGTGAATTTACGCATCAATATTCACATATTGTGAAAAATGAAGTACATTAGATTTTTTTCTATAAAAAGAAAATGAGCAAAAATACGTAGATTGTAAGACTTTGATTAATAAAAAAAGTGGAAAAGCAAAAGATAATAAACGCATGTGGTTTTATAGATATGATGTAAGCATAAGATTAGTCTATTTCGGCTGACACAATCGAGGGCAGCCGCCCTGTACTCCTGGTCAAAATGCCAAAAAGTCATTGCTCGGGCCTCACGTCGTTGACAGCAATGGAACCCTAATCAGATAAGATTCAAGTTTATCCAATCGATCAGCTTTTCCTTTTTTCTATATTTCTTTCCCTTTAAACTGAAAAAAGATAAAGATAAAACATGGAAGCTTCGGGTTCTCCTAGGAAAGGAACGAAGTCCTTTGTCTTGTCCAGGTGACGCCTTGCATGACTTGAACGACCCGTGCAAGTTACGTCGTGGATTTATAAGCACGTCCACTTCCTCCATAAAATTCGAAGATAATGACAAAAATAATCATTGAATAAAATTTGTATAATGTCATTATTAAGTTTTTAGTTTATTCAATATGATTTATAGATTTTATGATACAAGTCCAATTTAGTCATAATTTAGTGATAAATTATATGAAAATATCTAATAGTCATTTCATTAATTCAATTTCAAGGACAACGGTGAACATCTTCTTATAATTTAAAGACGAGATTTTACATGAACATATCACACTGCATGTTAAACTAAAGTTCATGGACCAAATTTAACAAACTAAAAATTCATGGATCCCATTATACATTTAGTCAAAATTCATGTATCATTTGTGTAATTATCCCTAAAACTAATAGGATATTCCAAGTAGCTATGCTGAATTTTGAATTGCATTATTGACTGTTGATAGATTTTATAAAGTTATTATAGTTTACAGTCAAATACACTTTTCAGGTGCTCCCAAGTCTTTTAAGCAATGTGATTGAAGCAGCCGTGTCTAATTGTTCTAGGTCACTAAGGGCGTGTATGACAAAATTTCTAGAATAGAAATCAATTTTTGGCCAGAAATTGATTTCTCAATTTCTATTTCATGAATGTTAGGGAAATCCCTTATGATGTTTTGAAGATGACAAAATAAATCAAAGACTACTAACATGTTTGATGGTTGAGTAATAGACCATGCAGATAATAGAACATGTAAAGGATATTATCAAAAAACGAAGGCGCAGGACTCAAGACTCAAAGTCGAAGCGCCGGACTCGAGACTCAAAGTCGAAGGCGCAGGACTCAAGACTCAAAGTCGAAGACCGCCGAGACTTTAGTATCAAAGTACGTTCTACCTTAGAAGTCCCATCAACTCGACTAATTCCAGTTGAACGTGAATGATGAACCGAAGACGGACTCTATCTTTGGCTGAACCCAGGTACGGACTCGGATTGTAAAGTCTCTGACACTCATTGTAAAGTCCAAAGACCCAGGTTGTAAAGTCTCAAGACTCATATCGTAAAGTCTCAAGACTCAGACTTTACATCCAGATTCAATGAATCGTAACTTAAGCCCAATCATACAACGGCTAGTGATCTGGTTTGGATTCCACATCAAGATTGATTTGATTGATTCAATCTAATTGATTGACAATTGGATGTTGAAGACAAGAACTTTCTACATGAAGAAGCTTTACTTATGGAAACCAAGATTTCGTTTGTATGGGCGATCGGAATCAATTTGGGATTTTACCTTTGTCACTCAACGGCTACCAAATCTTCTAAGATACAGAGTCTGTCCAATGGGTATATTGGAAGACGATTCTCGGGATCTTTGTCCAACGGTAGTTTGGAAGTGGAGGAGTATTTAAGGAGATCATGGACCGATGAGCAAGTAAGAGACGGAGCGTAGAATTTATAATTCCAAAGTCTAAGCGACTTTAGATCATATACTTGTCTCTTGAGAGCTTAAACGTTTGTAATCATGAGAGAAATACCAAGAGAGTGACTTAGTGAGATAGTGTGATCTACTAAGTGTTTGCACTCGGAGTTGTAATCTCTTGTTGATTGCATAGTGGAATCCAGCCAAGAAGGCATTGTTATCGTGGGAGAGTGGACGTAGGCTTGGATTAAGCCGAACCACTATAATTTCTGTGTTCTTATTCTCTTCCCTAACTCCTTTATTTTGTTCATACTAGCACTCTCAATGAACGAGTTTTTTAGTAAAGAAACGCATTTAATAACAATTTAAAATTTGATAACATAATAAAATTTCTATTTTTAGGAGCAGCAATGACCGGCGTCTGGTGGCTGGAGTCTGCCATTCGGCGATCAACGTTCGGTGTCCGGTGACTGACGGTGGGCGACCAAAGTCCGAAGTCCAACGTTTGGCGTCCGACACCAAGTCCAATGATCGACAACGGGCGACCAAAGTCTGAAGTCCGACACTCAAGTCCAATGACCGACAATAGGCGTCCAACGTCCGGAGTTCAATGTCTAATGTCCGACATCCAGAGTCTAGTGATAAGAGGTCGACGGCGAGTGGCTAGTGGACGAGTCCGGCGGCGCAGGTAGTGGTGGACGGTTGTCGATGAACATCCGATGGTTGGTGGTGAGCCTCCGACATCCAATGATTGGTGATGAGCGGCCAACAACCAGTGGGCATCCAGCATCCGGCGACCGGCAGTTGGTGACGAGCGATCGGAGTACGATGGCCGGCGACTAACGTCCAGTGGCTGGTAATGGCTGGTGGCCAAGGTTGGTGGCGAGCGGCCGGCAACCGGTGGTGAGCATCCCGCATCCCACGGGCGGCAAGTGGGCGACGGGCGGTGACAAGAGTGAACAATGAGAAAAATTTTGATTTCTCATTTCTATTTGAAATAGAAAAGCTAAAAATTTTAATTTTTGATTTCTACTTCAAATCTATATATGAAATAGAAATTTGTTCTAGAAATAGAAAAATGAAATTGCGTTACCTCAAAGCATTTCATTCCAAACCTATTAGGGAAGAAAAATAGAAAAATAAAGAAATAGAAATTTTGTCATACACGCTCTAAATGTCCTTTTTGTGACTGATTTGGAATGATAAAACTCGGGAAGAGTTTGACAAAACAATTGTGTTATGGCACGTTAATACAATCTAGGAAAATAAATAAATCAGGGATTGAAATGGTTGTAGCCGATGTGATATGTCAGGGGACAAATTGAGACGATTCATATACCTCAATAGCAAAAAACAGGTAGTTCTTATCCTTAGCATTTTAACACAATGATCCAAATAAAGATGGCCCCTTTCTAATAATAATGACCTTTCATTGTCCAATACGTGAGTTCATGCACCGTGGAATGATCACTTGTTCATGTCGGCCATCGTTGCTGTCTTTGTGTCAGATGATGAAAGTGTGGCGTGATCCAAGTGAAATGAACCACGTGTCGGAAAAATCACTAGTTCATGTCGGCGTTCGTTTTTCTTTTTGCCCCCGTTGTTCCTTCCTTGGGTCAAGAAATATTTAATTTTTTCCATCTTTTTGAAATTATGTCTCCATTTTTAGCTCATTAAACGATTTCATCTAAATTGACTTATGTGCTTGATGCATGAAAGTTTAATGACATTTTAAAGATTATGAATATTATTTCTATGTTAAAGAGGCGGTCAAGAATGGAAAGTGGTTATTAGCTTGGACTTTGTTTTGGCTAAAGTCTTGTTTTGAAACCCCTGATAATTATCCACGGTGTTATACCAGTCAGCCAAGGAGAACAGAAGACAGATGAAAGTCCACTGTGGTTTGGTTGAGCGTATCTATAATATGGATTTTCTTTCTTGTTCGGCCGTTGGACGTATTTTTTTGGAAATATATATGTTATGCAACCTGGCCGTGAGAGGTAGTCTTGAAGCGTCGTATAATGAGTGCTTGAAATTGGGCTCGTAGTTCTCGAACGATTAAATTCTTGTGATAAGAATTTATTTATAATTCATTCATAAAATTGAGAGATTATTTTGTGAAAAATTATGAGACTAAACACTACGTGGATTATTCGATATAATTGACGTTTGGGAAATATTAAAAGTGTTGAGTGAATTAAATCCTGTGAATGTAGGTTACTATAACTTAATCACGTGAATTTGGAGTTTAATTTATTTTTTTATTAAATTTATTTTATTATTTGATCGCTTGCAAAGTGACTGTTTTCTCTCACTTTTTTTAGGCAAATACCCCTGCGATTGCACTAGTACTTTCCAACAGGTGTTTCTAAGGATCTGTTAAGCACAGAGCCCCAATCCCTTAATAATTGCCGAATCAAATAAATTGTAAATCTCGCTCATTGATCCTAAAACCTCTAGAATTTCGTGTCATGACACTTTCTATAAGAGCTACAAAGAAATACAAGAAACTATGACCTCCCACGATCCAAAAATCCATCTCTCAATGAAACATAAAACGGTCCATTTTGAACTCCATTCAATTGAATTTTCGATAGCAAAGAATAATAAACCAATCTCCATTAAATAAAATATTGAAACAATTTTGCTACAATCCTACAGCAAATAGTTTCGTTAGGGACTTTCATCAGGTATCTACATGAGATGACATGAGTTAACACGATTCTAAACGCTAACTGTACCGACCACCGCAGACCCATCAAGATCGCGGCGCATCTGCCGGGTCGTCTCTCGGCCAATTTAGAGCCGTACAGATTGCTTTCGCTGTGCTACTGGATGCACCCCAGCAAAGCAAAATCCAAGGACTAACTCTCGTCTATAGCGCCCCACATGAGCAAAATTTGTCCAAGACAGAGATTGTCTTGATTGATCACCATGCCAATGGAGCCTGCATTTCAATGCAAAGCAACCCGAATGGAATGGTCATCCGACTTCTGTGTTACTCAACGGACATGATCAGAATGACTTCTGCAAGTACATGGACATGTCCTGAAGAGGCGAGAACTGATCCAACTCATACTGTTCATTCGCGAAAGCATCGTCCAAGAAGTTATCCACCGAATCGAACTGGAAATCGAGGGCCTTCTCCCAATCGTCCCACTTCGCCTCGCTCTGCACTTCCTTCTCCCATGCCAAGTCCCGGGACACCGCGTGCTCCGAGCAGCTAGAATCCGTGTGCAGCTTGGGTAAAAACTCTGACGAGTCCGTGTACATGTGATCTGTAGTCATCGGCGAATCCGCATATTGTGGAGATGTGTACGGGTTCAGCGCCGCCGGCGTAACAATCTGTGGCTTGATCTCCATTTCGGGGAAATCTGCCGTTTCATTGAGCGTGGAGGGTGAATGCTTTTCTATGGTGCCCTTCTTGTTGTGTATCCGGCAAAGAACCCAGTCATCAAGCTGCAATATTAGCAAGCATCGACGTTAATCATCGAGGTTCCCCTATGAACTCGTCCAATTACATGGGCGGAACACCGAAAACGGTGAGAAGAAGGGAAAGACAGTAAATTACCCTTGAGTTCTTCTTCTTGCCAGCGGATCGATCGATGTTGGCGAGGCGGTACTCGTGCATGATCCAATTGGTCTTCACTCCTCTCGGAGCTTTCCCCGCGTAAAACACAAGGGCCTTTTTTATGCCGAGCGTCTTGGGGCGGCCGATGGGCTTATCGGCTCCGGTTGCCTTCCAATACCCGGTTCCGGCTGCCCGGTTCGGCCGTGATCCGTTGGGGTACTTGCGGTCCCTCGGAGAAAAGAAGTACCATTCTTTTTCGCCGTACAGAGCCATTTCTGCGATTCAAAGCCAAAATCCATCAGAAATCATAACCCTCAGCAGACAATCAAATGGTTTCGAATTCACGAGAGATCTTGAAGGCTAGTCAACCAGAGTCAAAATCATCATGCTTAATCCTTGACAACGAGAAATCAAATTAAGAAATCACCCCTCTTCTTAACCCACATGTCAAAATGAAAAGTTCAAACTGTCGAGAAATGCATTTCTTACTACAGTGACAAATCCAAATAAAGAACGGATTTTTCACAAGAAAATCACCCAAGAATTGGCAAAACTCGTTGACCCATTTCTCAGAATGGTATGATTCACCAAAACCAACACGAGCAGAAACAGAAATTGTTCAGGAACAGAGCCTGGAGAAGCAGAGGAACGGTCTGAAAGTTACCTGGGAGGACCCAAGGGTCGAACTTGTAGAGATCGATCTCGGCAATGAAGGGAACGGAGATGGCGTGCGAAGCGCACTTGCGAATCAGGTAATCGTTCACCAACTCGTCGTCCGTGGGGTGGAACCTGAACCCCGCTGGTAACTCCAACTGCGCCCTCTTCATCTTCTCTCTCTCTCTCTCACTCTTCTCAACTCTGTCGACTCTGCGTTCTGCTACGACTCTGCGGTCCCTGCTTTTCGCTTCCAAGCTTTGAACTCCTTCAACTTTCGAACTCGAATCCACACAGAAACACGAGAAGACCAGGGATTTATATATGGAAATTCAGACACGTGGGACGGAGGGATCCCGCACAGCGACCGGTCGACTGGGCAATCACAGGCCGACACTTGTGGGAGAACTCCGGTTATGTCATGGCATCCGTCAGCTAATCTGTCTGGACTCGGCGAATGGGTTGAGGGAGGGCAGTTAAGGTAATTTAAATGGTCCCTTGCGACTCCTTGAAAGTTGCTCTCCCTGCCCTTTGGCCCTTGTGGAGTCAAAACCTTGTCCTTTTGGCAATAGATATCGTGCCATGTTACCCCCTACAATAAAATCCTAGACAGATATGTCATCCAATATTAAGACCTTAGTCTTGAATTTTCGGGATTCTGTGTTTTAGTTTACAAACCACATCAATATACACTTTAAGACTCTTGAGATATAAAAAAATTTCATTCATGACTTCATAAAATAACAAGTAGAGAGCATGTCAAGGAAATTTACGCATTTACCGACATCTTATATTCTCAAGTTTGAATTAAAATCACATTTATTTTCATCAATCGATTAAAGTGTTATGTGAAAATCTAAACGAAACATATATGAGGTAACATTTTAATTTTGTTTTTTGGCCAATCAATCTTGTTTTCACTGGGTCTTGCCAAATTGGCGATATGGGCATAGGGTAAAGATCATCAGAGCATATGCGGCTATACGACCTACCCCAATAGATAGCAGAGAAGTCAAAGGAGGTGGATATTCTAGTTTTTTCCTGCGAATTAACTGGGGATACTTTTGATAACTTTCGGCGGCTTTACTACGAAGGTCAAGCAACGTGAAAGGTGGTGAGATTTTGACCATATTTGACTACGGTTGCACATTAAAATATCTAATATATAAAGTATTTTTGGGGCTATGGCAGTATCATATCACTCGTGCTATTAAGCAACATAAATGGCATGATTACCTCTCACCCAGACAGTGGATCTTCAGTGAAATAAACCAGTCATATATCAAAAGTCAACAAGTTACAAAAGCCAAATACATTTAAAAATTCAAAACACTTTGATGCAGTTGAAGCCAATGGGAAAAATCCACAATAGAGATCTATCGATTGGGGATTAAAATTTCACCAGAAGAAAAAGCTGTTGTCCTGAAAGATTTTTGTCAGGAGCTATATTTATATAGTGGTAATTGATAACACCACATCCCTTTTCATGATATTAGTAACATAATAAAAGATGCACGAGTTCGAGGTGTTAAAAGTATATACGAGTTATCAATTCCTTAGTTAGTTGCAATTTTAGGTCATAATGATTCCTAGAGAAGGAACTAAAATAAATAATTAAGGGTGTGTTTGTTTTTGAAAATGAATAATTTAAAAAATATTTTCCTATAAATAATCGCTTATATTGCTTAAAATAATTAGTTAAAGAAAAATATTTTTAAGTGTTTAAACATTTTCATGAACAGTGCAAATTTTTTGTTTATTTATTTTTATAAATAATACAAATAATCATTTTTAGAAAAATATGTTTGAAATAATTCAATTTATACAAAACAAACGAAGCTTAGGAAGATCTCAATTTCATCGAAATGATTATTGGGTCTTCTAGGTTTAACGCATATGCAACTGGGCCTAGTCAAAGGGACACCTAACGAGATTTAGAAGACAGAGGGGTTGTTTGCTTCGGGTTTACTAATAATTAAGTATGTTTGGCCAAAAAAAAAAAATTATAATAAGGCATGATCCAAGGCGGCTTTTATATAATCAAGCAACATATCGTTTTATCAAGTCAATCAATACTAAAGGTATCCAATGAAAGGGAGTAGATAAATAAAGAAATACGGAAAATAGTGAAGTAGGAGCTTCTGCTCCGACCAGGTATTTGTCGATGCTAGAAAAAGAGGCAGGAAGTCATTGTCTAGTTAGGACGGGTTGATGTGAGTGACGTGTTCCATGAGCTAATTGTACTTAGATTGTGCCCCTAGTTTTTGCATTATATTGTGCAATGAATTGAACTCCATTTATTTTGTAAATAATGAATGATTCAAAAAATATTTTTCTAAAAGTGATTATTTATATTATTTGATGTAATTAGTCAATGAAAAACGTTTTTTTTTTATTATCAGCAATAATTATGTCTAAATATTTTTGAGAATAACGAAAATATTTTTCGTTCATTCATGCACAAATGAACATTTTTAATAAAATATTTATGGAATCATTTATTTTTCTGAGCCAACACACCCATTTGGTACAAATCTTTCCCTTGGCCATATGTAATTATCACATTGTTGGAATAAAGAGGTTCTTTAGTTGAGCACATTCATATTTCAAAAAGATTCGACATATTAGTGGCATTGTGTTTGTCCAGACACCAAAAAACTTTGTTCAACTTACAAAAAGAGAATGAGGACAAGTAGATATTAATTACTACTCCAAAACATTAAGGTTGATCATAAATAAGACGTGAACCTCTTGGGATTAATTATTCTATAAAAAACGTCATATTTAACCCAATATATATATATATATATATATATATTTGTAATATGAATAAGCGTTTAGAGCTTTTGAGCACGCGAATAATTCTCATTGAGCATAATAATTCTTCTTCCCACACATTGAGTAATTATGGAGACAAACGAATCTGTGCTCCATAAGGTGGCTCTAAGAGAATGCATATAATATAGTGATTTGAATCAGAGGTTGAACGAGAAAGACCGGCACACTTACCACCTAAGCAAAAACTATGCATCAATCAAACCCTTGAAGTCATGCATTGTTGATTGTGGGTATGGCTCATGAATCAAAGATCGCATGTTTAAACCGCACCACTTGCATGCAAATTATTTTGAGTTGGGTCTCCACATAGGTCAAAAGCCCAGACTTGCTGGTTCATAGAACTTGCAACTGTTTTATGGGTTTCGAAGAGTGCATATGGTAATGTTTTGTTTCCGAAAACAATTTCTACTCAAAAACAATTTTTTTATTTTAATTTCTATTCCTAGACAAGTTTCGAAAGCATTTGAAAACATTCAAATGCGCATGATAAAATTTATGTTTCTTGATTTCTATTTCTGTTCATTAGTTCAGTTTGGAATAGAAATCCGTTTGTAACGCAATTTGATTTCTCTATTTAAAAACAGATTTCTATTCAGGAAATAGATTTGAAGAAGAAATCGAAGCTAAAATTTTAGCTTCTCAATTTCCGAAATAGAAATTGAGAAATCAATTTCGGCTAGAAATCAATTTCTGTTCCGAAATTTTGTCATGCGCACCCAGAATCGCATAAATTTCTATTTAAGGAACATATATGCGTTTGGTACAATCTTAAATTTTTTGTGACTTAGGATTTCTTTTTAATTTGTTAATAATTTTATTACAAATTTCTCTTTCCTTTTTTATTTTCTTATTCTTCCTCTACTTGATCGCCAACTTGGGTGGAGCCTTGTCACCACCAATGAGGTCCCCTCGAGCCTTGCTAGTGACTTGGTGATGCTCGACCTTACCCGGCCATCACGAGATCGCGTCGCCCGTAGGGCAAGTTCCAAACTCACCCAGCCACGGTGAGACTTCATTGAGGCTAGCAACCGATTAGGGGAAGAAGAGGAGGAAGAGAAAAGGAAAGAAAACAAAAGGAAAAAAGAAAGAGAAAATGCTCATTTTATTGAGTTGTTCCCAAGAACAAAAAAATGTTTCTTGTTTTCTATTTCAAATCTATTATTAAGAATAAAAGCCTACACAAACATATTTCTATTCTAGAGAATAAAAGTAAAAGTAAAAATAAAAAAGAGAAAACAAAACATTCCAAACACGTCCTATGTAGTCGAGCTTTCATACTCATGCCTTTGGAGGGTGCATCAAATTATATGTCAAGTCGCTAGCAGACAACCATGTTATGATGTCACGAAGAAACTAGTGGGATTCTTGTTGATTTTAAAGGAAAAGTTATGAAGAGAAAGGAATGAGGGGCATGTGTGTTTAGGATTAGGTGGAAGAAAAACATGTAACATCTCGTTTTCCGCCAAAATAAAAAGAAATTATTATTTAATTTTCTAAAAATTATGAAAATTAAATGTATGTGAATTTACTCGTCGACATTCACGTTAGATTTTTTTATTTTTTCAATGAACGAAAATATGTAGATTGTGAAATTTTGATAATAAAAAGTGGAAAAGCAAAAGATGATAAACGCGCGTGGTTCGGTACATATATGATGTGAGCCCAAGATTTGTCTATTTTGGCTGACAACCAGGAGCAGCCGGTCTCCCGTCAGGCCTGGTCAAAACATCAAATGGCAAAAAGTCTTTGCTTGGGCCTCACGTCGTCGACAGCAATGAAACCTTAATTAGATCAAAAGTATCAGCTTTTCTTTTTTTCTTTTTTATTTTTCCCCTTAAACTGAAAAAAGATAAAGATAAAACATGGAAGATTCGGGTTCTCCTAGGAAAGGAACGAAGTCCTTTGTCTTGTCCAGGTGACGTCTTGCATGACGTCGTGGATCCAGAAGCTTCGTCGATGTTACCTGCCGCCCGCCTCCGACGAGACAGGAACCTTGAAATTCGCCGTCGATTCACTGTTCGATCTTCTTTTCCATGGGACGTTTTTTACGCTCTTGCATGGATTATTACTAGTCGTGGGCCCACCCTAAATCCTTGTGGGGCCCTCTTGTCCTCCCTTACTTCTTTTTTTTAAGGATCAATACATCGAATCGAAATTTATGTGTTATTTGTGTAATCATCCTTAAAACTAATAGGATCTTCCAAGTAGCTATGCTGAATTTAACCTATCTATTAATAGATTTTAGAAATTTATTATAGCTTACGGTTAGATATGCTTTTCAGGTGTTCTCAAGTCTTTTAATCAATGTGATTGAATTGATCAAGTCTTATTATTCTTGGTCGCTAAAAGCGTGCACGAGAAAATTTATGGAACATAAATCAATTTTAGTCATAAATTAATTTCTCAATTTCTATTTTTAGATGAATTTATGAACAAAGAAACACGTATAATAACAACTCAAGTTTTCTATTTTTGGAAAAATGCTAGTGGTGAGCGGTCAATGTCCAATGTGCAGCGGTTAGCAACCAGCAGTGAGTGGGCGGTGTCCAGCAGCCAACATCTAGTATCCGTCATATCACCGGGGTGGTGAGCGGCGGGCGTGGCAGAGTAAATGATGAAAGAGTTTTTATTTCTCACTTTTATTTCGATTTCTACGTCAAATCTATTTTTGTAATATAAATCTTTTCAAAAAATGAAATTACATTCTGAAATAGATTTTTATTCCAAACCTATTTAGGAGAAAAAAAAACAAAAAAAAATAGAGAAATAAAAATTTTGTGATGCGAGCTCTAAGTGTCCTTTTCAATGATGCGACAGGGATTGATAAAATGTGAAATACTTGCTAAAACAATCGTGCTACACCGCGTTAGTATAGTCTTGAAAAATAAATAAATCGGGGATGGAGATGGTGGTAGCCGATGTAATATGTAGGGGAACAAATTGAGACGAGTTATACCCCCGAGCAAAAAACAGGGAGCCCTTATCCTTAGCTTTTTAACACAACGATTATCCAAATTAAAGATGGCCCCTTTCTATTAATGACCTTTCCTTGTCCAATACATGAATCCATGCACGGTGAAATTATCACTTGTTCATGTCGGTCGCCGTTGTCGCCTTTGTGTCGGATGATGAAAGTGTAGTGTGGCCTGGGTGAAATGAACCATGTGCTTTATTTATTTATTTTCGTTTTTCATAATGTTCATTCCTGAACCTCTCGACGTATAGACATGAACCTGCCCCACAAAAAGTCTAAACAAGGGGGGCAAAATATAATCAACTTGGGTCTAGAAGCATCCGATTCTTTACATCATTAGACCTGAAAATGTAGCTGTTTTCTCCCACTTATTTTGGGCAAATGCCACCGCGACTACACAAGTAATTTCAAACAGGTGTTTCTAAGGATCTGTGAAACATAAATTGGCCCCCTTTGAACAACTCCATTCACTTGAATTTTCCACAGCAATGAATATTAAAACAATCTTCCTTCAATAAAATATTGGAAACAATTTTGCTACAATGTTACAGCAAACAATTTCACTAAAGACTTTCATCAGGGTATTTACAAGTTCCAAACCCATCAAGATCGCGGCACTTCTGCCGTGTCATCTCTTGGCCAATTTGGAGCCGGACAGATTACTTGCACCGTGTTATTGGATGCACCTCAACGCTTTGCTCCTCTCTCCGGCAAAACCCAGCAAAGCAAAATCCCTGGACTCTAGTCTATAGCCCCACATGAGCAATTAGTGCAAGACAGAGACGGTCTTGATTAATCACCGCGCCAGTGGATCATGCAATTTCAATGTGTAGCAACCCGAATGGACTCAATCAGAATGACTGCTGCAAGTACATGGACATGTCCTCGAGAGGCGAGAACTGATCCAACTGAAACTGTCCTTGCACGAGAGCGTCGTCCAAGAAGTCATCCATTGAGCCGAACTGGAAATCGGAGGGCCTTCTCCCAATCGTCCCACTTTACCTCGCTCTGCACTTCCTTCTCGCAAGCTGAGCCTGGGGACGCCGCGTGCTCCGAGCAGCTAGAATCCGTGTGCAGCTTGGGCAAACTCTGACGAGTCCGTGTACATGTGATCTGTAGTCATCGGCGAATCCGCATATTGTGGAGATGTGTACGGGTTCAGCGCCGCCGGCATAACAATCTCAGGCTTGATCTCCACTTCGGGGAAATCTGCCGTTTCATTGAGCGTGGAGGGTGAATGCTTTTCTATGGTGCCCTTCTTGTTGTGTATCCGGCAAAAAGAACCCAGTCATCAAGCTGCAATATTAGCAAGCATCGACGTTAATCATCGAGGTTCCCTATGAACTCGTCCAATTACATGGGCGGAACACCGAAAACGGTGAGAAGAAGGAAAGACAGTAAATTACCCTTGAGTTCTTCTTCTTGCCAGCGGATCGATCGATGTTGGCGAGGCGGTACTCGTGCATGATCAATTGGTCTTCACTCCTCTCGGAGCTTTCCCCGCGTAAAACACAAGGGCCTTTTTTATGCCGAGCGTCTTGGGGCGGCCGATGGGCTTATCAGCTCCGGTCGCCTTCCAATACCCGGTTCCGGCTGCCCGGTTCGGCCGTGATCCGTTGGGGTACTTGCGGTCCCTCGGAGAAAAGAAGTACCATTCTTTTTCGCCGTACAGAGCCATTTCTGCAATTCAAAGCCAAAATCCATCAGAAATCATAACCCTCAGCAGACAATCAAATGGTTTCGAATTCACGAGAGATCTTGAAGACTAGTAAACCAGAGTCAAAATCATGCTGCTTAATCCTTGACAACGAGAAATCAAATGAACAAATCACCCCCTCTTCTTGACCCACATGTCAAAATGAAAAGTTCAAACTGTCGAGAAATGCATTTCATACTACAGTGACGAACCAAATAAAGAACTGATTTTTCACAAGAAAATCACCCAAAAAATTGGCAAAACTCGTCGACCCATTTCTCAGAATGATGATTCACCAAAACCAACACGAGCAGAAACGAAAATTGTTCAGGAACAGAGCCTGAGAAGCAGAGGAAGGGTCTGAAAGTTACCTGGGAGGACCCAAGGGTCGAACTTGTAGAGATCGATCTCGGCAATGAAGGGACGGAGATGGCGTGCGAAGCGCACTTGCGAATCAGGTAATCGTTCACCAGCTCGTCGTCCGTGGGGTGGAACCTGAACCCCGCTGGTAACTCCAACTGCGCCCTCTTCATCTTCTCTCTCTCTTTCTTCTCAACTCTCTACTCTGCGTTTCTGCTACGACTCTGCGGTCCCTGCTTTTCGCTTCCAAGCTTTTGAACTCCTTCAACTTTCGAACTCGAATCCACGGAGAGACACGAGAAGACCAGGGGTTTATATATAGAAATTCAGACACGTGGGGTGGATGGATCCCGCGCAGCGACGGGTCGGAGTGGATGTATCTGGACCGAAAACGTGGGGAGGAAGGCGCAAAGGCCACAACCGGAGCTCCTTCAGCAACAGGTGGCGAGCGCGGCCAAGACAAGTTGAGTGCCGACTGGTCAATCAAAGGCCGACACGTGTGGGAGGACTCGGATTATGTCATGGCGTCCGTCAGCTAATCCGTCTGAACTCGGCGAATGGGTTGAGGGGAGGGGCAGTTCAGGTAATTTGAATGGTCTCTTGCGACTCCTTGAAAGTTGCTCTCCTTGACCTTTTGGCCCTTCATGGAGTCAAACCCTCGGTTCTTTCGGCAACAGATATCGTGCCATGCTACCCCACACAATGAAATCCGAGACAGATAAGTTATCCAATAAGGGTAATTCTAGCATGATGGTCTCACCGTCTCATGGTCAAAAATTACGCTATTGGATTGGGAAATATCCAATAATAAAATCTTAACATTGACTTTTCAAACGACTGTGTTTTAATTTGTAAATCAATTTACATTTTAAATCTCTCAAGACATAAATATTCTCTTATCCACGAGTCCATGAATGACCAATGTAGAGCGTGTCAAGGAAATTTACCCATTTTATTGGACATCTTATATTCTCATCAATATTAATATACTTGATCGCAAAGGTTGAAATAAAATCACATTTACCTTCATCAATTGACTATTGTGATGATTAAAATATATTATCTTTTGGCCAATCATCTTATTTTCACTAGGTGTTGTCAAATCGGCTATATGAGCATAGGTTAAAGATCATCAAAACACCAATGGCTCTATGACCTGCCCCACTAGACAGCAAATAAGTTAAAAGGAGGTGTATATTCTAGTTTTCTCCCGCGAATTTACTGAGGATGGTTTGATAACTTTCAGCGGTTTTACTACGAAGGTCAAGCAACGGTGGAAGGTGGTGAGATTTGGACCATAATGACCACGGTTGCACATGAAAATATCTAATATATTAAACATTTTTGGTGACGACAAAAAAAAAAAGTCTTTTGGGGCTATGAAAGTATCAAATCACTCGTGCTACTAAGCAACAGAAATGGCATGATTACCTTTCGCTTTGACAGTAATTCTTTAGGAAAAAAAACCAATCAAATCTCCAAAGTCAACAAGGTACAAAAGCGAAATACATGTAAAAGTCAAAACACTTTGACGTAGTTGAAGCCAACGGGAAAATCTACATTAGATATCTATCTATTGGGATTAAAATCCCACCAGAAGAAAAATTATTTGTTCTGAAAGATTTATTTCGGGAGCTACATTGGTTTTTGATTACACCACATCCTTTTTCATGATATTAAAGAGGTAAGAAAAGATGCATGAATCGTAGGTGTTAGAAATATACACAAGTCATCGATTCCCCAACTAGTTTATGGTATGCGTTCTCCTCCATTTCCTATTAAAGAAATGTCTTTTATCAAATTTCTTAGTGGGTTATAAATATTGATATTACCTTCGTGCAAATTTAACTAAATGTAAATAAAAGTGATTTCTTGTAACCCAATCAATTAGAAAATTGGTTTTAGGAGATTTTTTCCAATAAGGGATGGAAGAAAATATGATTTTCCTAAGAATCAATGTTGTCACCATGAATAACTCAATAGATATAATGAGTTTATGTAACCCAAGAAAATATGATTTTCCTAAGAATCAATGTTGTCACCATGAATAACTCAATAGATATAATGAGTTTACGTAACCCGGCCTAACAGAAGAAAAGGAAGAATGGATTCTATAAGAGAATAAAACCACAATTTAGCTGAGGATTTACTTATGCCAAAAACAAACATACAAGCAGAGCGACTGCTGGTCTATAACCACAAATTCATCCGAACTTTAACTCGAGTCTTAATCATTTGATCAATAAGGTTAAAAGAGTATGTTTTATTGTGATATTAGTTCATCATTATCTTTCTTTGTCATGATTAATTTGTGCTTATCAAATACAAGAACTCACATTCATCAAACATTCACACATATTCAGAGAGGTATATTGAGGCGATGAGGGCATGGAATAAGGCCGGAGACATTAATCCTTTCCTTTATTTTAGTAAATTGATATACCAAAGGTTATTATAAATTGCAATTGTGGGTAATAATGATTTCGAGAGAGGGAACCAAAACAAGTAATTAAAGGGTGTGTTTATTTCTCGGAAGATGAATGATTTGAAAAATATTTTCCTATAAATAATTGCTTATATCACTTAAAATAATTAGTTGATAAAAAATTTAATTATGCGTTTAAATATTTTCATGAACGAGTAATAATATTTTTCGTTCAATCATTTTTGTAAACAACACAAGTGATTATTTATAGGATAATATTTTAAAATTATTCAATTTTCCTGAGAAACAAAAATAAGCTTAAGAGGGCCTTAATTTCGCTAAAATGATTCTTAGGTCTTCTAGGTTTAACGCATGTGCAATTGACTTAGTCAAGTGACATCTGACGAGATGTAGGAGACAATGGGGTTGTTGGCTTTGGGTTTACTAATAATTAAGTATGCTTGGCCAAAAACAATTATAATTAAGCATTATCCAAGGCGGCTTTCATATAATCAACCAATTATCGTTTTATCAAGTCAATCAAAATTAAATGCGGATACACAAAGAAAAAGAGATACGGAAATATTGATGTACAAGCTTCTGGACGGACCACTAAATTAAGATACAAAATTAATTTGTCGATGCTTGAAAAAGAAAAAGGAAGTCATCGTCTGGTTAGGACACGAGGTTGATGTGAGCGACGGGTTCCATGAGCTAATTATTCTTAGCTCGTGTCCATTTTTGTTTTTTCTCGTGCAATGGAATCCAACTCTATGTATTTCATAAAAAATGAATAACTTGAATAATATTTTCTTTAAAATAATTACTTATATCATTTGAAATAATAAATTAATGAAAAATATTTTTTATTATCGACAATAACTTATATCCAACATTTTTGTGGATGTTGAAAATATTTTAATTAATTCATTTTTATAAGTAACATAAACAATCGTTTTTAGGAAAATATTTTCAAATTATTCATATTTCTTAAACCAAACACACCCAATTGCTACAAGTCTCTCCCTTTGGCCATGTGTCGTTATCACATAGTGAGGAATAAAGTAGTTCTTTTGGTTGAGCATATTCATATTTCAAAGAAGATTCGACATAGTAGTGGCGTCATGTTTATCTGACATCAGAAAACTTTGTGAAACTTACAAAAAAGAGAACGAGGACAAGTATATATTAATTACAATTCCAAAACATTAGGGTTTATCAAAAATAAGACGGGAACCTCTTAAGATTAATTATGCCAAAAAAAAACGTCATATTGAACTCAATAATTTTTTTTTCTAGTATGAATGAACGTTTGGTGCTTTTGAGCACCCAAGTAATTTTCATTGAGCGTAACAATTCTTCTTCCCCACACATTGAGTAATTACCGGAAATAGATGAATTTGTACTCCTTAAGGCAGCTCTAAGAGAATGCACAAATATTTGTGTTTTGAACGAGAAAGACAGCCTCACTTTCCATCTAAGCAAAAAACTATGTATCAATCAAACCCTTTGAGTTATGCATTGTTGATTGGGGAGTGTGGCTCATGAATTGGAGGTCATATCTTAAATCTCACCACTTGCATACAAATTCCTTTGAGTTAGGTCTCTCACGCAAGTCAAAATCCCGGACTTACTAGTATATACCAACTTGTAGCTATTTTATGGGTCTTTAAGGGTGCGAATAATAATCATTTTACTTCTATTCCAAAATTATTTTTCTATTCAAACTTATTTCTAGAATAGAAATGTTCGATAAAATTATTTCATTTTCTATTTCTAGAATAGATTTCTACTTCAAAAATAAATTTGAAACATAAATCGAGAACTAAATTTTTTACTTGTTTATTTCTAGAACAAAAATGAAATAAAAATTATTCTCATTATTTATCCTCACTTATTATCGATTGCTCATCCGTTGTCACCGGCCTTTGTTCACTTGGTTCGTTGTCGCCACTCTGCGTAGGTCAGTCGCCGTTTGCCAGTCGGAAGGGGAAAATTTTGTGTTGTTATCGAACGCGTATTTTTATTTAGAAACTCATCCAAAAATAAAAATAGAAAAATTTATTTTTTCTAGGAAATTAATTTATGGTGGATTTATCATTCGCGCACTAAATAGTTATGCTTTCATACTCATACTTTTGTCAAGTTGCTAGCAAACAAACCATATTTTGTTTTTTGGTCGAAAAACAAACCATATTATGATGTCACGAAGAAACTAATGGGATCCTCGTCAATTTTAGAGGAAAAGTTGCGTAAGAAAAATGATGGGCATATGTGTTTAGGATTAAGTGGAAGCAAAACATATAACATCTAAACTTTTCTGTCAAAATAAAAGAAATTATTATTCAAATTTCTAAAGATTACAAAAATTAAATATATGTGAATTTATGTGTTGATATTCACATTAGATTTTTTTTTTTTTAAATGAGAGAAAATACGTAGATTGTAAGAATTTGATTAATAAAAAAGTGGAAAAGCAAAAGATAATAAACGCACGTGGTTCGATACATACGATGTGAGCATAAAAGATTAGTCTATTTTGGCCAACAAAACCGTAGCAGCCGGTCTCCAGTGAGGTCCTGGTCAAAACTCAAAATGGTGAAAAGTCATTACTTGGGCCTCGCATCGTGACAACAATAAAACCTTTATTAGATAAATATCAAGTTCATCCAATCGACCAGCTTTTCCTTTATTTTTATTTTTTTCCCCTTAAACTGAAAAAAAAAGAAAAAAGATAAAGAGGCATCGGAAGCTTCGGGTTCTGCCAGGAAAGGGACAGAAGTCCTTTGTCTTGTCAGATGACGTCTTGCATGGCTTTAATGGCCCGTGCTAGCAAGTGACGTGGTGGATTCAGGCTTCGTCGATGCTGCCCCCGACCCCCGCCCCCTTTAGCAAATACATGAGCCTTGGGATTCGTCCTGGATTGACTCTTGGATCTCCTTTCCCCATTGGATGTTTCTTATGCTTTTGCATGAAATAATTACTAATCGTGGGACCCTCCCAAATCTTTGTGGGCCTCCCTTATCCCCCTTTTAACTTTTCTCCCCCAAAAATAAAGCCTGCCCATTGTAAAACTACGGAAAAATGACACAAATAA